>NC_133769.1:72289452-72339946 GCF_003597395.2 Chelonoidis abingdonii | reverse complement strand
CCCGTTGAGCGCGATGATCTAGCCAGCTTTCTGTCCACCTTATAGTCCATTCATCCAGCTCATATTTCATTAACTTGCTGGCACGAATACTGTGGGAGATCGTATCAAAAGCTTTGCTGAAGTCAAGGAATAACACATCCACTGCTTTCCCCTCATCCACAGAGCCAGTTATCTCATCACAGAAGGCAATTAGGTTAGTGAGGCATGACTTGCCCTTGGTGAATCCATGCTGACTGTTCCTGATCACTTTCCTCTCTTCTAAGTGCTTCAGAATTGATTCCATGAGGACCTGCTCCATTATTTTTCCAGGGATTGAGGTGAAGCTCACCTGTAATTCCCCGGATCCTTCTTCTTCCCTTTTTTAAAGAGAGGCACTACATTAGCCTTTTTCCAGTTTTTAAAGATAATGGCCGATAACTCTGCAATCACATCCGCCCACTCCTTTAGCACTCTCGGATGCACTGGTGCTCATCCAGTTTTTCCAAATAGTCCTGAACCACTTTTTTCTCCACAGAGGGCTAGTCACCTCCTCCTCATGCTGTGTTGCCCAGTGCAGTAGCTTGGGAGTTGACCGTGTTCGTGAAGACAGAGGCAAAAAAAGCGTTGAGTACATTAGCTTTTTCCACATCCTCTGTCATTAGGTTGCCTCCCTCATTCAGCAAGGGGCCCACACTTTCCTTGACTTTCTTCTTGTTGCTAACATACCTGAAGAAACCCTTCTTGTTACTCTTAATATCCCTTGCTAGCTGCAACTCCAAGTGTGACTTGGCCTTACTGATTTCACCTCTGCATGCCTGAGCAATATCTTTATACTCCTCCCTGGCCATTTGTCCAATCTTCCACTTCTTGTAAGCTTCTTTTTTCTGTTTAAGATCAGCAAGGATTTCATTGTTAAGCCAAGCTGGTCACCTGCCATATTTATTATTCTTAATACACGTCGGGATAGTTTGTTCCTGCAACCTCAATAAGGATTCTTTAAAATACAGCCAGCTCTCCTGGACTCTCTTCCCCTCATGTTATTCTAGTAGCTAAGGACATAAAGGTTAATGGTAAATGAGATAAAATATAACACGGTTTTACAAAATGTAGATCATGCCAGACCAATCTGATCTCCTTCTTTGAGAAGATAACTGATTTTTAAAAGAAGGAAATGCAGTAGATCTAGTCTACCTCGATTTCAGTAAGGCATTTGATACAGTTCTACAAGGGGAAATTATTAGTTAAATTGGAGAAGATGAGATTAATATGAGAATTGAAAGGTGGAGAAGGAACTGGTTGAAGACAGGTCATAAGGAAAGGTGAACTGTCAAGCTGAAGGGATGTTACAAGTGGCGTTCCTCAGGGATCGTTCTTGAGACCAATCTTATTTAAAGTGTTTATTATTGATTTTGGCATTAAAAAAAGAGGGAGTGTGCTAATAAAATTTGTGGATGATACCAAGTTGGGAGGCGTTTCCAATATGGAGGACGAGAATATCATGTAAGAATATCTGGATGGCCTTGTATGCTGACGTAATAGAAACGGGATAAAATTTAATAGTGCGAACTGCAAGGTCATCCATCTAGGGACTAACAAAAATTTTTGATATAAGCTGGGGACATATCAGTTGGAAATGACAGAGGAGGAGAAAGACCTGTGTGTATCAGTTGATCACAGGATGACTATGAGTCGTCAATGTTATGTGGCTGTGAAAAAGGCTAATGCAGTCCTAGGAGGCATCAGGCCAGGTATTTCCAGTAGAGACAAGGACGTATTAGTATCATTATATAAGGCACTGTTGAGACCTCATTTGGAATACTGCATGCAATACTGGTCTGCAGTGTTTAAGAAAGATGAATTAAAACTGGAACAGGTGCAGAGAAGGGCTACTAGGATGATCTGAGTAATGAAAAATCTACCTTATAAGAGGAGACCCAAAGAGCTTGGCTTGTTTAGCCTAACCAAGAAAAGGCTGAGGGAAGATATTATTGCCCTCTATAAATATATCAGAAGGATAAATACCAGAAGGGAGAGGAGTTATTTAAGTTAAGCTCCAGTGTGGACACAAGAACAAATGGATGTAAACTGGTCATCAGTAAGTTTAGGCTTGAAATTAGTTGAAAGTTTCTAACCATCAGAGAAGTGAAGTTCTGGAAAAACCTTCCAAAGGGAGCAGTGTGGGCAAAAAACTTAACTACCTTCAAGACTGAACGTGATAAGTTTATGGAGGGAATGGTATGATGAGACTGCTTACAATGGCAGCTACCCAATCTGTGACAGTTTACACCAGCCAAACATCTGGCTCTGTACAGGAAGGATTTTCCCCAGCAATGGGTAAAATAAAGAGTTGAACTTAAGTTTGCTTGAGTTGGATCCAGATCAAGGGGCAAAGATCCCCAAAATTTGAACGTGTTTGGGCTCGATGGATTTGACTCAGGCCCATCAATAATAAACAGAAAGCATAAGAGTATTAAAATGTGATTCATGGTTTTAATTCTGTGAACATTACAGTTCAAGAAATAAAAATAACAAAACGCCACACTGGCACCCTAAAGCTGTTTCAAAGCTTTCATTTTTTCCTCAAATTGTTTGAGTTAGAGAAAGTCATCTCCTCACTAGAACAGAAGCAGGATCAGAAGGATCAATACCTCTCAACAGACAGTGTGATTGTTTCTAATTTCAGTCATAAACTCCTAGCTCTTAGCAAATGTTTTATGTGGAGAATAATTTCTGTGATCTTTAAATATCATAACAAATAATATTATTTAGAGAAAGAAAAAGGAATTTTGAAACTATTTGCAAATCAGGGGTTGTACCAAGGCAAATATAAAAAAAAAAAACACCATTTCAAGGATCAGATAAATGTACTTTTCATTGTATCAGCAGTAAAAGGAGCAAGGGGGCAATTAATGTATGAAAAGCAGAGTTCTAGATCCTTTGTATGCTAGTCAGGCTAGGTATATATCAGGAATACTTCTTCCTGCCATTATTTGTAGACACCCACCTTGCTCTCCTATGTATTTCAAGTCTGCAGTACACCGCATCATGCAAAATAGTCAGAGAGTGGGTGTAGCATGAGCAAGCTCTCTGACTTTCCATCTTGGATACAAACCTGAAGTATTTAGCATCCATTTGGTTGAAAATCTCTTACTCCAGCAGATGAGTGGGGTAACTGTAGACATGAATCTGAAGCAGAAGAGAGTGAATAGAGAAGTGAGGCAGCCAATCAGATGAGGAGTAAGGCAGCTACAAGCTCAGGTGTATAACTTCTCATTAACTTCATTGGGAGTGACTGGTGTTCAGCACTTGGAAATTAGGGCATTTGCTGAAATGCGGCCTTAAAAGCCTAAATTTTTTTTAAAATCTTGACCATAGTTCCTGCTATTTCCAAATAGCATCAAGCTAAGGGTGGGTGAAGAGGACAAAGCTGAGAAAACTTCAAATGAATTAAACCAAGTATTGACAGGGTATAATTTCACTGAGTAGAATATTAACTCATAATATATATATAATGGATATTGTAGAGGGTCACCAGACTTCACATGCTGTATAATTTGTCATAAGTAAAGACCATTCAAATATGCATATTGGTTTTTTAAAATACTTTTAAATTTTTCATTGTATGCCTGAGAGTTATTCAGAAATGCTTTTCTTTAAGCAAGTTCTAATGGCTGTCACTATGATTTAAAGCCTTCCACAGACTCTCTTAGGTAGGATATGGCTGCTTAAATTACTTTGGCCCTAATTTTAGATAAACTGCTATAGGAAGTGTTGAATAAATGCATGAGTAAGCAAAGAAAAGCAAAACAGATATTTAACATTTGTGACTGGAGTTATCTTTTCAGAGTGTTTGAATAGAAGTAGTTTAGGTTTGTTAATTAGTTTCCACCAGAAAAAAAATTATGGTCAAAGACATTACATTACATTACATTCATCATCTCTCTAAAAGGCTTGTGACTGTATTACCACTGGCTAAAACACAACTTAACACAGATCAATTCCAGATGCATTTCTCTATAAAATACCTCCTCATCCTTTAGCACAATAGCACCAAAGTATGAGGTGAGCTCTCCATATTAAAATTAATTTAGACTAAGAGTATTATTCTGTGGGGGAGGGGAATATTAAGTCTATGACGTAAAAGATGATGTCTTGGTAAATTTTAATTCCATTGCAGAGATCCACATTCATATTGTGTACAATAGTTATTCTCCTGAGCTCTCATTTTTGTTAACACATTTGAGGGGATTACTAAACAAAGGCTTATTACATGACATTTGTACTCCTGAGCCTGATTTATGAAACAATTAGAGCAATATATTGCAGCAATAATAGAATGTCCGATAGTTTAAACTCCAGGCCCAATAGCTGTTTTGCAACAAATTCTGGAAGAGAAATTGAAGATTAAAGCAACTGCTCACCTCCAGACTGATTCTGTATTCCTTGCACAGCCAAAACTCCAAGTGATGTCAGTGTTAGTTTAGGTGAACCATGAATTCAGCATGGGGCCCTTATTATATGTATAGTAATAAAAGTAAAGTTTAGGTGACTGTGCAATGGGTGTATAAAAACTGAATATGGTCATGAAGACCTTTTTGTTTCAGTCGCAGGGTCACAGCTAGAAATTATTACAGTGCTTACATCTAATTTGATCACAGATCCAATTCAACTATCTATTTAATCCAGTCAAAACTTAAGGAATTATATAAATTTGTATTGAAAATAACACTACTTTCACCTTTTTTCTTCAATCACTTTTGATTGCTTTAGGTAGGCATGGTTGGATAATTTGTTCACCAGCCATTGAAGGTGATTCTGGAAGTGTTCTGTGTGCAGAAATGCCATTGAAACTAATGATATTTTGAGTGCTGACTGTTGGATGGATCAAGCCTTTAATCAATAGGAAGGGCAAATTTCAAAAGATCAAAGGAATAAAAGCTATAGGAACATGCATAAGAGAGTGATGTTAAGCATTTCTACTTTCCATCTGGTATCTTTCAAAAGCACTAAAGGCATCTGAAAAAAACCTTACTTGAAAAACCTAACATCTGTGAATAAGTAATGGCTGCATTTATGATCCAAAACACTATAGCGCAATTCCCGGTGTTTGGCCAACTGCATTTGACTCAGAACATGTGCATTCAGGGGTGGCATTCAAAAGCTCAACTTTGTGCTCCCCTGACCTTGAGCCTGGACTGTGTTGGGTCAGTCTCTAGGCATAAGTTAAAGCAGTGTAAAGCTTGCTCTCATGATTGGCTGTCAGTGGCCTTAAGGGACAAAATAGGAGCCATGGCTCAGCAGGACACAGGGAAGCCTTGTCCATGCCCTCTTCTTTCTATCCATTCCTCCTATGACAGCAACTGGGCATAGGGAGGCAACACACCAGGGGACAAGCATGCTCTTCTCTGTGGGAGGAACTGTCCATATGGGGGAGTGTCACAAGGTGATAATAGCCCTTTAAGAAGAAGTAGGGCCAGTGCATTTTTGCTAGGTCAGCTGACTCTAATTGGGCTATAAGAGAAGGCACATGGGCCCTAGAGTGGGGAAATCTGGGTGAATCAGGCTGGAGAGTCAGCCAGGAAAGGGGTAGAGAAAGGAGACATGGGACTGTCACGGCTGGCTCCCTGGGAATAGGGAGACAGAGTGAAAACAGGAACAGGAATTGCCTTGGAAGTGACTGTCAGAGTCCCCTAGGAAGAGAGGCAGTGGGAACCTGCTGTTGAAAAGGGGCCTTCCTGTCTGGCAGTACTCAGTAATGAGAGCACGGAATATTCCCGAGGAAGCCTGAAAACGGGATCAGCTGAGAAGTACAGGATGGGGGGGAGGGGATCTGGGAGCTCTGGGCTGAGAAAATGTTTTTGTTTGTTTTGCTTATGTCTGGGAAAATACAACTGCCTGGATAGGGACTTTAGATGGGTCAATGGTCCTTTATGAGCTGGGGAGAAGGCCAGCTTCGTGGAGGTGGTGGTGTTGTCTCTTAATCTCCTTCCTCTAAAGCATCAGGCATGGGCATGGCTGGAGACGGGACAAAGCACGGGCCAGGGCTCTGAGGTGGCACTGAGCATTCTCTCTCTCTCTCTTAGGTGTTTGGCTGGCTGGTACTTGCTCACATGCTCAGGGTCTAACTGATGGCCATAGGAAGGAATTTCTACACAACTCAGACTGGCAGTTACCTTAGAGGGTAGAAGGAGGGTCACCTCTCCCTATGGCATGAGGGTGGAGATCACCTGCCAGGATTATCTGACTATATCTCACTTCATTTTGTCCCTGCTATTGCAGGGGCCTCAGGGACTGGTGCACCTTAGTCCCTCATAGTCTTTGCCTGTGTCAAATAACAGTGTAAACTTGTGTGGGCTTTGGTCTAATTTTGACAGCTGGATTTATTGTGCTGGTGGTGCAATTAGCCTGTGGTATACAGGATCTCAGACTAGACCAGGGATTGGCAACCCTTGGCATGCGGCTGGCCAGGTTAAGCACCCCAGCGGGCCGAGTCAGTTGGTTTATCTTCCAAGTCTGCAGGGTCAGCTAATCGTGGCTCCCACTGGCCTCAGTTTGCTGTCCCAGTGGGATCTGCGATTGGCCAAACCTGCGGAGGCGACAGGTAAACAAACTGTCCCGGCCTGCTAGGGTGCTTACCTTGGTGAGCTGTGTGCCAAAGGTTGCCGATCCCTGGAATAGACAATATGGTGGTCTTTGCTGTCTGTAAACTCTGAGTCTGGAGTAATGTTCCTGTGGCTGGCTAAGCTATTTTCATGGGCAGAATGTCAATGATAGGGCATCCAGTGGACTTATCAGAAGATAAGACAATATTTTTATCATCAGAAGTACTGAAAAATATTCTTAGGATTTTGATATTCCTCAGAATCAAATTAAGGAAGACCTTTTTATATTGGAGATATTTTGTGTCTGATTCACCACTGTGTTACTTCAACTTTTTACCAAAGTGACTTCATTGAAATCAATCAAGTTACCCTCATCTGAAACTAGAATAATAAAGAAATGGGTAGGGCTCTCTGCGATTTGACGTATGGGACCAGATCCTCAGCTGGTGAAAACTGGTTCCATGGAAGCCAATGGAATAATGCTGATTGACACTAGTTGAGCTCACAACCTTAATATTTGAGAATAAATGTGCCAAAATTTTGGCTAATATAAACAGGCAGTGCTCTGTGAAGTTGCACACAAGATGAGGACCTGGTTAGGATACTAGAATTCTCCTTCTGGCTTGCTTAAAAAATAGTGAAAGTGGTTAAAAGGTAACTGACTGGTATGAGTGCTATGTTGTATCCTGCTATTCCAAAGCCACAATAATTCATATTCCCCAAGTTGTTCGGCTGTAGTTTGGTATCTATTTATACCCAGCAACATAGGAAATATTTTATAACATCCACAAAATGGGCAGTAAATACATAAAACCGCCCTGTGGCAACCTTCATCATGCATCTCTTTTTTTTTCTTTTTTTTTTTTTTGCCAAATTTTGCAGTGAGTTCTGTACATGGATTTTGCCCCATGGAGCATGATATTACAATACTTTTTTTTATTTAGCTTCAATAGGTATTACTATATGACTCAGGTTGCTGAAAGGTGGAGGATGTACAAATGTGGAGGAGAAATTTCAGTGAATTGCACAAGCTTTTGGCAGCCTGTATGTGAGCTACTTGCATATAGGATAGGGTATCTAAACACTGATTGCCATTTAATTTCATCTACTCCATATTTACATGCTTAACATACTATCATTATTATTGTAGTAATTTAGACTAACAAAATGGTAGGAGCTTCACAGAAATAATAGAATAACCAGTGCCTACCCAAAAAGAGCATACAATGTTAGGACCACAATTTGCTAGTGTGTGCATATGAGAACTTTAGATACATGAGTAATGTGATTGAACTCAGTGGTATTACTCACGTGAGTAGAGTAACTCCTGTGTATAAGTGCATACAGGCACAGATCCTAAACGTTAAACTTGAAATCATGGGTGAAATCCTGACCCTTTGAAGTCAATGAGAGATTTTCACATTTATTTCAATGGAGGGGCTGGAGAGACAAGACAAAGGTGATCGCAATGTGGTAACTGTTACTCAGCTTGGACATGTGTATTTCTTGGTGGTTCTTTTAAGCATTATGGATTTTTATAAAAGTAATTGGATAAGACAGAGTGAGTATTGGTAACTCTATTGTAGATAACATGTAATATGTGAGTTTTCAGGCAGGACTGAATGAGGAAGAGATAGTGACTAGGCGGACCAGAGAAGGGATTGTGGCAGTGAAATAGCTTGTTATGAGTAATATGCTCGTTGCCCTACTCTGTAGTGACAATAATGACATTGTTTAAATATACTGTTGTAAATTTGGTGTAGTTTCATTGGCTTCAAGGGCACTATGCTGATTTACCAGCTTAAGACTGATCCCATGGGATTCCAGTCATTAATGCATTTATTCATGGGCTGCATTTGGCTAGTTTCTTTGGAAGGCTATCATCTTCTTTGGAAGGCTCACAGAAGAGGAAGGGGACCTTTTGGAAGGGTCAGGCAGTCATACAAAGTACATCTTGATCCCTTAACATTTGTGTAGGTTAGAAATGTCTTCATTCATGGAAATAGATTAGAAGCTACAATACTTTAAATTGGTTAATACTTGAATTGTCCTTCTCAATTACAGTTTGGCACATCTACAATTCATGCTTGTGTATAATGTTTTTTTAACTATTTTTCTATTGTGCTTGCAAAATGCAACATATAGTAATTGTATTCCAATTCAGCTTGACTCAAAAAGACACAACATATGGCTGTATTATGCAATAACTGCTGAAAAGTAATCTTGCTGGGAAAGTACATTGGATGGAAAATGTTTTTCTCTCTACAGTGATCAAGCCTGCCACATGTAATATCAGCTTCAACATCTGATGTTTTGACATCCTGATGGATTCCAAGAGAAACTGCTGGAATCTACTGACAAATCAAGCCATACTGGAAGCTGGAAGTGTTTGTGGTAGACTCAGTCAAATATTCCAGAGGGGCACAAGAAAGAAAATGCCCATGTAAGGAAGGCAGCTCAAGAAGAAGGGAAGAGACAGAAAAACCAAATTAAACTACCACAGTGTGCACACTTTAAATGATTTCCCTCTCTACCCTCTGCTCTTTTTTTTTCAATAGTTTCACTGTATTTGTTTTTCAATCTGCTCACTCTCTGCTTTCATTTCACTTTATTTTTAATCCCATTCTCTCTGGCCCCCTTGGCTTCTTTTTACAACATTTCATAAATAGATTGCAAATCAAAAAATGTCTGAGTTGATTTCTCAAACCCATGATGTGAAGAGTGAGTTTGAAATTTCAGGCTAGTCTGGCCTTAGGGGCCCAATTCTGCTCCAATCTCATCAACATAAAAATCTATTGATTTTGTTAGGAGCAGGAATGGGATCCTAGTAAGGTCACTACTCTAGGAGCATCTGTTCCCATAAATCCCAGGCCTCAGGCAAAGACACAGTGATTGTGTCCCCAAAAGGATAAACTCATCCTCTTCTTCAGAGAACACATGCAGATTACAGACCTGTTAGTCAATCCTTGCTACAATTTCTGACTGTTCCGTATGGTTTGGCCTCACAGCCAGAGGAAAGGTATCAGTGTAAAAAACAACAACAACAACAAAAGATCTGAAAGAAGGAAAGACAACTGAAGGAAAAATCAATCAATAAACTGAAATGGTGGCGGGAGGGAAGTAAGCAATCTTTGTTTTCCGTTCTGTGGGTACACCTGTAGCTATTAGAAGATAATCCCCAGTTGTTCTCTTCTTTGACAGGTTGATATGTGTGAGGATTTAGACTGTAGAGAATAAAAATGTCACACTTATACCTTAAGGCTTGTTCTCATATGGCTGAGTCTGATGTGATTTGATGGTTCACAAGGCTGGTTTAGAATGATCGTAGGCATGTTCAATACCTGACCTTCCGAGGACTTACTGGTGGCCTGAAAGCACAAAACATACTGTATAACATTCTCCCCTCTCCAGTGCGGACATCTGTCACCTTGGCACTTGCTTGAAAAAGAAAACAAACTCAGAGCCTTAAAAGGCATTTCTTTGCAAACTATTTTGACACATAGATATGAAATATTCATATGCAAGAAAGAATAGAACTTTAATTTTAAAGTAAAACACTTTATTTTAGAAACTTTTACTAGCTTATGGGCCGTTTATTGTAACTTGTATGCTGCGTGGTAAGCACATTAACATTGACTTAATGATACAGAGTAAGTAAATTGTTTCTGTAAGGATTTAAATATACAATTGACCTTTCATATCAGGAAGTTGTTCCTTCTAGGATAATGTAGGACTATCATGGATTTGACAGTTCTAGTCTAGTTGACTTAAAAATATTTCACACACAACTGCTAGAAAAAATCCCTAGTCTAGTGAACAATTGCCTTTGTGTTATATTTGAGTGTAAGATATAATCAACTTGAATTTGCAGCTGATTCATATCAGCTTTCTAATACAAAACAGGGTCCCAATCCTGCCATCACTTATACATGTGTTTAATTTTATGCATTTGATCAGTCCTCCTGAAATCTTGAGAGGAAAGTTAAGCAGATGCAGAAGTGTTTGTAGGATGGAAAGCCCAACATTAATCAGTCCCAGTATTTCTAGAGCAAATGCAAAATACCTAAATGATGGCCACTTTCATGGTATTTTTCATATAAATATGTTTGAGATATTGTGTGAAAGGTAGCCTCAGAGAATTTTGTGTCTCAAAACATTTCTGACACAGATCATTCTGTTCCCTTAGGTAGAGGAGGCTGCAGGGGAAAAGTTGTGGCTCTGAAACAGGAGAAAAAGAAAGGAAAACAAGGTGGGACAAATCAGATTTGTTATGTTTAGCAAATTGTCTGGAAGCAGGCCATCTACTGCTTGCTATCACCACTGGAGTAAGATGTAAGGGCATGATTGAGACAGAGGCAGCAGGTAGAGGCACACTGAGGATGACCGGATGCGGTAGCTGTGGCATGTACATGGTCCTGGAGGGGGCACCTGAAAGGAGTTTTGTCTGCATGAAGTGCCGCCTGATAGAGCTGCTGGAAGAAAAAATAAGAGGACTGGAGATGCAGGCGGAAACTCTGGCTGAGTTTAGAAGGGGGTTTGAGCAGATGATGGAACACAGACATGATGAGGCACAGGGGATAAGCTCAGACGAGCAGATGGAAGCAGGACCAAAGAATTCTGAGGAGCTGCTGGGTGAGGAAAGTGGACGGTGGAAGCATGTGACTAGGAGAACCAGGCAGAGGAAAAGACGGGCCAGCGACGGAGAAATAGAACTCAGGAACAGGTTTGGTGAGTTGGAAAATGAAGATGGAGCACAGCAGGTGCTCGCTGAAGGAGAGAGGGCGAGGAAAAAGAGGCGAGCGGCTAGTCCTGCAGAAGGAGGGGAGGAGTCAATGGAGGCGACACCCAGTATGAGCCCTAGGAGGATTGCGAGGGCGAAGACGAATCGAGAGGGCTTGCGGCCAGCTGGTGCGGGGGATAGACCGGAGAATCACACTGTCGCCAGGAAAAGGCAAGTCTACGTGATTGGAGACTCTTTACTGAGAAGAATAGACAGGCCTGTAACTAGACCTGATCGGGAGAACAGAAGGGTGTGCTGTCTGCCGGGGGCTAAGGTACAGGATGTGGACCTGAGGCTGAAAAGGATCCTAGCGGGAGCGGGAAAGAATCCGTTGATTGTCCTTCATGTGGGAACGAATGATACGGCTAGTCACTCGCTGGACTGTATCAAGGAGGACTATGTCAGACTGGGGAAGACGCTCAAGGAAATCGAGGCTCAGGTGATCTTCAGTGGGATTCTGCCGGTTCCTAGAGCGGGGCGACGAAGGAGCGACAAGATTATGACGATTAACAGATGGCTCAGGCAGTGGTGCTATAAGGAGGGCTTTGGGATGTACGGTCATTGGGAAGCATTTACGGACAGACGACTGTTCGCTCGGGATGGACTTCATCTAAGTAAGGAGGGAAATAGACTTCTAGGATGGAGGCTCGCCGACCTCATTAAGAGAGCTTTAAACTAGGAAGTTGGGGGAGATGGTTGGGAGATGTCCAGGAGATCTCCACGCCGGAATTTAACCTGGAGAGGGAAGTAAACAAAGTGAGAGGGGATACGCTTGTGGACCGAAGAATTGACCCAAGGAGGAAAAGCGGAGTAGAAACTAGACTAACAGGTGATGCTGGTGGTAGAAGGTCTGTGCACAACGGGGTAAAGAATGTCACTGATGCCAAACGCCAAAAATTAAAATGTCTGTACACTAATGCGAGGAGCCTAGGTAACAAGATGGAGGAACTGGAGCTACTGGTGCAGGAAGTGAAACCGGATATTATAGGGATAACAGAAACCTGGTGGAATAGTACTCATGACTGGAGTACAGGTATTGAAGGCTATGTGCTGTTTAGAAAAGACAGGAAGAAAGGCAAAGGTGGTGGAGTAGCCTTGTACATCAATGATGAGGTTAACTGTAATGAAATAAGAAGTGATGGAATGGATAAGACAGAGTCTGTCTGGGTAAAAATCACGCTGGGTAAAAAAGCTACTAGAGCTTCCCCTGAGATAGTGCTTGGGGTGTGCTACAGACCGCCGGGATCTGATTTGGATATGGATAGAGACCTCTTTAATGTCTTTAATGAAGTAAACACAAAGGGGAAATGTGTGATTATGGGAGACTTCAACTTCCCGGATATAGACTGGAGGACGAGTGCTTGCAAGAATAATAGGGGTCAGATTTTTCTGGATGTGATAGCGGATGGATTTCTTCATCAAGTAGTTGAAGTACCTACGAGAGGGGATGCCATTTTAGATTTGGTTTTGGTGAGCAGTGAGGACCTCGTAGAAGAAATGGTGGTAGGGGACAACCTTGGTTCGAGTGATCATGAGCTGATTCAATTCAAATTAGATGGAAGGATAAACAAACGTAGATCTGGGATTAGGGTTTTCGACTTCTCGAGGGCTAATTTTAAAGAGTTAAGGAAATTAGTTAGGGAAGTGGATTGGACGGAGGAACTTGTGGATTTAAATGCGGAGGAGGCCTGGAATTACTTTAAGTCGCAGCTGCGGAAACTGTCGGAAGCCTGCATCCCGAGAAAGGGGAAAATAACCATGGGCAGGAGTTGTAGGCCCAGCTGGATGAGCAAGCAACTCAGAGAGGGGATTAGGAAAAAGCAGAAAGCTTACAGGGAGTGGAAGAAAGGCGGGATTAGCAAGGGAAGCTACCTTAGTGAGGTCAGAACATGTAGGGATAAAGTGAGGAAGGCTAAAAGCCGCGTAGAACTGGACCTTGCAAAGGGAATCAAAACCAATAGTAAAAGGTTCTACAGCCACATAAATAAGAAGAAAACAAAGAAAGAAGAAGTGGGGCCGCTATACACTGAGGATGGAACGGAGGTTAAGGATAACCTAGGCATGGCCCAATATCTAAATAAGTACTTTGCCTCGGTCTTTAATAAGACTAGTGAGGAGTTTAGGGATGATGGAGGGATGATAAACGGGAATGTGGATATGGAGGTGGATATTACCGCATCTGAGGTAGAGGCCAAACGTGAACAGCTTAATGGGACAAAATCGGAGGGCCCGGACAATCTCCATCCGAGGATATTAAAGGAACTGGCGCGTGAAATTGCGAGCCCGTTAGCGAGAATTTTTAAGCAATCGGTAAACTCGGGGGTTGTGCCGTACGACTGGAGAATTGCTAACGTAGTTCCTATTTTTAAGAAAGGGAATAAAAGTGATCCGGGTAATTATAGGCCTGTTAGCTTGACGTCTGTCGTGTGTAAGGTCTTGGAAAAAATTTTAAGGGAGAAAGTAGTTAAGGACATTGAGGTCAGTGGTAATTGGGACGAATTGCAACATGGATTTACTAAAGGTAGATCGTGCCAAACCAACCTGATCTCCTTCTTTGAGAAGGTGACGGATTACTTAGACAAAGGAAATGCGGTAGATCTAATTTACCTCGATTTCAGTAAGGCGTTTGACACGGTTCCGCATGGGGAACTGTTAGTTAAATTGGAAAAGATGGGGATGAATATGAAAGTTGTAAGGTGGATAAGGAACTGGTTAAAGGGGAGACTCCAGCGGGTCGTACTGAAGGGTGAATTGTCAGGCTGGAAGGAGGTTACTAGTGGAGTCCCTCAAGGATCGGTTTTGGGACCGATCTTATTTAACCTTTTTATTACTGACCTTGGCACAAAGAGCGGGAATGTGCTAATAAAGTTTGCGGATGACACGAAGCTGGGGGGTATTGCTAACACGGAGAAGGACCGGGATACTATTCAGGAAGATCTGGACCACCTTGTAAACTGGAGTAATAGTAATAGGATGAAATATAATAGTGAAAAGTGCAAGGTCATGCACTTAGGGATTAATAATAAGAATTTTAGATATACGTTGGGGACGCATCAGTTGGAAGCGACGGAGGAGGAGAAGGACCTTGGGGTATTGGTTGATAGCAGGATGACTATGAGCCGCCAATGTGATATGGCTGTTAAAAAAGCAAATGCGGTTTTAGGATGCATCAGGCGAGGTATTTCCAGCAAGGAGAAGGAGGTGTTAGTGCCGTTATATACGGCGCTGGTGAGACCCCACCTGGAATATTGTGTGCAGTTCTGGTGTCCCATGTTTAAGAAGGATGAATTCAAACTGGAACAGGTTCAGAGACGGGCTACTAGGATGATCCGAGGAATGGAAAACCTGCCTTATGAAAGGAGACTCAAAGAGCTTGGCTTGTTTAGCCTGGCCAAAAGAAGGCTCCGGGGGGATATGCTTGCTCTATATAAATATATCAGGGGGATTAACGTTAGGGAGGGAGAGGAATTATTTAAGCTAGTACTAATGTAGGCACAAGGACGAATGGGTACAAACTGGATATTAGGAAGTTTAGACTTGAAATTAGACGAAGGTTTCTAACCATTAGGGGAGTGAAGTTCTGGAACAGCCTTCCGAGGGAAGTAGTGGGGGCAAAAGACTTATCTGGCTTTAAGATTAAGCTTGATAAGTATATGGAGGGGATGTTATGATGGGATAGTTTAATTTGGGCAATTGATCTTGGATTATCGGCAGATAAGTCTGCTCAATGGTCTGTGAGGGGATGTTGGATGGGATGGGAACTGAGTTACTGCAGAGAATTCTTTCTTGGGTGCTAGCTGGTGAGTCTTGCCCACATGCTCAGGGTTTAGCTGATCGCCATATTTGGGGTCGGGAAGGAATTTTCCTCCAGGGCGGATTGGCAGGGGCCCTGGAGGTTTTTCCCCTTCCTCTGCAGCGTGGGGCATGGGTCGTTTGCTGGTGGATTCTCTGCAGCTTGAGGTCTTCAAACCACAATTTTGAGGATTTCAATAACTCAGTCATGCGTTAGGGGTTGTTGTAAAAATGGATGGGTAGGGTTCTGTGGCCTGCCTTGTGCAGGAGGTCAGACTAGATGATCATATTGGTCCCTTCTGACCTATAATTCTATGAGTCTATTTTAATCTATAGCAGTGCTTCAAGCCTTTACAGTGGTCTGGATTAAAAAGCCAACATTTACTAACACAGTTAACAGTTATTTTCCATTGTAAGGATAGTGTGAAACTGTGATGTTATCTCTAATAGTAACTTTTGCCAATGATTACTATTTAATTGCAAGCACTGTACTTAATCGAGTAAGGGATGTCTATAAAATGTGGGCCGAATTTATCCTTTGGAGCAAACAGGCCTTCTGAGTCTACTGCTCATTTCTCTGCTTAGCACATTACCTATCTAGAAACAACTAGCTTTGCTGGAGAGGATAATTTTTAATAATTTTGGATAAGACTTGTTTTTGATAGCACAAGATAATTTTGACTCAATAGAGCTCACAAGTCTTATCTACATCTATGGTGTATTAGAGCCCTATTAGAAGTTGGATATATCTGAAAATTTTTCACCTTAGACAGCACAAGTTGCCTTCAGCCTAGATGACATGCCATGCTGCAAAGTATACCACCTCCAGGTAGTGGCCAAAAGTTGTTACCATCTGAAGGCTACCTGGTTTGAAAAATGTGTGTCGCTCCAGTCCATATCTGAGAGGACAGAGGTCAACAAAACAAATGTCACCATTGTTGGATATCATTTTGAAATTGATGCAAATTCTAATTCTTTGGCTTTCATTGTACTGTTGGGGTCAGTGTTTCTAGAACCACCAAGTGCACGAGTTAGGAAATAAGCTTCAAACAAAGAACTACTGCTGATATCACTCAACATCTGTTTTTAAAAATTATGAAACTTTTAGTATGCTATTTCCAATCCAGTAGTTTCCAGTCATAAATCTAGATGACTCCTATTGTCAACAAGCTTAAATCGTTTTGTTTCACATTATCATAAGGTGAGATGGAACTCTGAGAATTTTGTTAAAAAATGTCCAACAAAACTTTCATCTCAGTGGAGTCTATGTCCCAGCTGTACTTTGAAAACTAGGCCTTTTGTTTAGTTGTCTAAATATGAATGTAGGGGTTTAATTTTAGGCACTCAAACTTTGAAAAACGTGCCCCAGTTAACCTTAAAATTACTACTTTCTTCCTTTCTCTTCTCATACATTATGTAGGTGTTTCACATTATTTCCTAAGACTTGCAATCCATTTAAAACAAAACATCTTAAGATGCTAGAGTAAATCTTTTTGTTATTTGGTAAGGTATTTGATTAAGCTATACAAAGTTTGTATCTTGCTTCTACTGGAAACAACAATTAAGAAAATATTGAACTTACTCCTGTACAAAGTACTGGATCCTTAGCTACAGAGATACATGAACTATGTTAATTTTCCTGGAAGGCTCAATAGAGAGGCTACAGCCCTCATCCTACAACCTTTTAAGAATATGTTCAGCTGTAATTATAAGAGTAATCCTTTGGAAGCCAAATGGATCATTCATGTGAGCAAAGGTTGCATGTGATTACATGTTTGCAGTACTGTGGCCTAAAAAATTTAGTGAGCATAGAGGCTCTGTTATCCATATACCTGAACAGGTGTTTCCTCCCCTCCCAGCTCACTCAACTACATCCTATTCAGCACAGTATGTAAATACTTAAATTTAGCACACACTTAAATTCCCTGCTAAACAAGTAAGGAGACAAGGTAGATGAGGTAACTTCTTCAGAAAGCTTATCCCTTTCACCAACAGAAATTGGTCTAATAAGATATTACCTCACCCACTGTGTATCTCTAATATCCTGGGACTCTCATGACTACAACTGCACTGCATGCAAACTCGTAAGGTAGCACACAGGCAGAACAACATGAAGAAACTTTAGTACTAAGGCCTGTACTGCAAATGTTCCATGGATGAAAAGGAATGTCAGGGTCAACAGACTAATGTGTTTCACGAATTTCATGAAATCTTATTTTTAAAAAAAATTTAATATACCAAAAGCAGTAGTTCTTAGGTGAAATCATACATTTGGCTATCACTGCATGGCTGATTCTGCATACCACTACTGAAAGCAGCAGTGAGGCAGCATCTTTATTGTAAAAATATGACCTCACCTGGTATTTGAAGTATATTTTGTATTTCCAGAATAACTATAGGCACCTAGATATGTCAATGCCCAACTATCACCAGTACTGAAACAGTTAGTCTTTTAATTATCCTCTCAGTCCTGACAGTTTCTTCTAACCTACTGATCTCCACTGAAATAATTGCTTATAGAAAATACAGAGCATTTAGGGTAGCAAAGTTATTTCAAATATCTTGCAAAGACTGGCATTAATGTAACATGATTGCAACAAATTCTGACTTAATAATAGCCTGTCTGGCTACTGGAGGCAAAATGGTGTCTATGCAGAACTCTGGGTGTTTCTGTCTTCCTTTTGTTTATAGTGGCATTTTTTCAATATATTTACATACATCAATAAAAATTAAACTTGTCTTGCTGTGTTGTTCAGTTTCAATGAAAGAGATGTGATTGCTATGAAATTAGAGTGAATATGTAACCCATTGACTCTTAAGGCAAGCACAGAGTTTCAAGTTACTATATTTCTCTCTAAATCTGGCCAGTATTTTATTGTTAACACACACGTGGTCTCATTTGGGCAAAATGATTCCAATGCCCATAATTATTGGCAGGTTTTAAGCACGCAGCTATTCTTTACTCAAGAGACTGGAGAACAACAATTCCATTTCACAACTCTTTGAGGTTTTAAAATTTGTTTGCATTCCTCATTGGAATGAAAACAAAATCTTTCCAACATTATCAAAATGTCTGTTTTTTTTTTTAACCCAATGGTCAAGTTTTTGATACCTTGCTCACACATCAGAAGTGATCATTTAGCCCTGGTCCTCCAAAAACCATCTGAACGAAATCTCAGTCGATACAGATACTTCTCTGTGAAATGTTTCTGCTTCAATGAAACAGTCTATTCTGGCAAAAATACATTTTGCCAAAAATGTTCTGACCCTACTCTACCCAAGAGTCTTCTACAGTAGAACCTCCAAGTTACAGACACCTTGGGAATGGAGATTGTTCGTAACTCTGGAATGTTCATAACTCTGAACAAAATGTTATGGGATTCTTTTCAGGATGGACTGCTGAGAGCAGGGGCTCACAACTGTGCCTGTGAACTTCAGCGTCTTCACCTCCTACCTGCACATGGCTGCTCGGCGAGTGGGAGTGTGCACAGGCAACTGGTTCTAGCCCCCTGGCTACAAGAGATGATGATTGAGGCACCTGGGGCACCGCAGTGTGAGTGGGTACGTGGTGCAGGCTGTGGCTCTTTAAAACTCAGCTGCTCCTACAGAGCACAGCGTGCAGGCAGGAGCTTGGACTCCAGCTCTAGCAGCAAACACTCGGCCGGGTTCCAGCAGGAGCTCGGGAAGTTTAAGGGGATTGTACCTGTGGCTTATAGGAAAGACACAGACCCAAACACTGCTCTTGCTCCACCCGCTCAGGGTCTCTTACAGCTGTGCTTGTGAAACTCAGCGTCTTTACCTCCTATTTGTAAGTGGCTGCCCTCCCCCACTATGTGCAAGTAGCGGATGGGGACAGACAGCCCAGATGTGTGTACCTTTAATATGCAGTACCAACATAGTACAGTACAGTATTTGCTGGGTTTTTTTTTTTTTTCCAGGGGGGGAAGTTGGAGGGGGGGGATTTGTCTCCATTGCTGCCTGATTGCTGATTTCTGGTTCCACATGGTGTCTGGTTGACCGGTCAGTCCGTAACTCTGGTGTTTGTATCTTTGAGGTTCTACTGTACTTTTAAGCTGATTTCTTTGCATGTTATGGGCCTAGTTGTGCATCAAGAAATCTCTTTGACGTCAATGGGATGATTTATGTAAGTAAGTGCTCACTATTGTGATTAAAGGCTGCACAACTGGGCCTGGGATATTTTTCTTTGACTTTATCTTGGTTTCCCTGCTGATCTTCAGAACTGAATTCTTTACTTGAGATCCTGGCTAAGGGTTTGACTTTCCTCACGTATACATGTTTCCCTCAGTTGGCAGGTTTTTATTTAGACCTTCTCAATTAGTTGGCCTATTGTTTCTCATGCTGCATTGTCAGCAAGCAGAGACATACTTAATGAGGGCGATGGGGGGAGGGGTGGGGAGCTGGATCTTCCGCTCATCTCACTTGTAGGCAATTAGTTCATCCAGGACCTGTCACTTAAAGTCAATCTGCTGATTTTGTAAAGGGCATGCAATCTCAGAATTGTGTGCTCTGAGGATGTTGCATCAAATAGGTGGCTAGAATTGGAAATTATTCACATGTGGACCAATATAACCATAGCGGCAGCTCAGTAGTGTGGGAACCAACTAGCCAATTTAATCTACAGGTAAAAGGTTAATCTATCTAGAGTGGGCAGGAGGAGGGGATGTGAAGGAATGGAGCAAAACTAATCCAGAAGGGTCTCATAGGAGAAGAATTATGATAGTCTTTTCCCTCAGAACTGGGTGTCATTTTTTTAGTTGCTTTGCTTTTTTCTTCCTCACGTATATTGGCTTCTCTGCCTAGTTCTGTTTGCAAAACCATTTCACATTAAATAACATTCCACAGCTTTCATCACTATCAAAGGGAGAGGAAGTGCACAGCTCTGATGGGAGAATCAATGGCAGCATGACAACGATCCAACAAAGCTTCCAGTGGAATGGGGAGACATGGAAAGCGTACTTCAGGGCAGGTATTCTAGACATATGTCTCAAGATCCATGAATCAGATTCCTGGGGTTATTGCCAGGTTTAGCAATAACAGCCACTTATATTGAGAAGGCCTTTTGGATTGAAAAAAGCTAGAACCTTAAAGTTTTGAAAATGAAATCTTAGATTTTGTAGAAAGGAGTAAAAAAAAAGTGTCAAGATTCTAAAGTTCATACTTGGCAATTCTCTTGAATAGATTACATCATATGTTCCATAAAAACAGTTGTCAATGAAAAATGGCTTTTTAATGAAAAATTTTCACAAAAAAATGTTCATCTTGGCTAAAAAAATGAAAACCAAATTCTGATTGACCAAACTCTATTACCAGTATTTAATATATTATGACTTAAGATTTTCCTTGAAAAAATACAAAATTTAAGTTTAAAAAAATCATTTAAAAATAATTTAAATTTTTCAGCTTCTTCTCTTTTGGAATCCCTGATTTATGCAGTGGAGGTATGTGATGCCCAAAAGTAGAACAGTGGGTAAATATAAAACAAAGATCAATTTACAGCATGTACTTACAGTATCTCAATTTCCATTTTCATGGTCTTCCAGTACAAAAATTAGACATGCAGTAATGGTGATGATGAACGTCAGTCCCTGCCTTGCAAAGCTAACTATTATTCACTGATTGTACTGTGCCTAGCACAACTGATCTCCAGTTTAGGAGAATATCAAGGATGTGAATAGGGAGATGGCCATTAGGGTTGAGGGAGGAGATCTCACAACTTTTGCCTAAGGTGAGGATTCAGATCATTGCTTTGCAATATACTGTTGGCCATGAGATGAGATTGGCCAGATAAGTTATCAAATAACTGACCACAATTTTCTTTGATAGTCTTTGAATGCTGAATTCAGTCACACTATCACAGTTGCAGGAACATCCAGTTAATTCATAGGACAAATTTATAGGAATACTTCCATTGAGGATGCTCCTATTTTCCCCACCCACTTTTCACTTCCAGCTCTCAAAAGTCTATATTTCACTTTTCTTCTCAGAGAGAAACTGATTGGAATTCCTTTTGGAGCCTATCAGTACTGCTTCCAGTTTACGAAAATGGGGTGATTGTTAAATGATGAGGTATTTCTTCTCTCACTCAAAGAACTGAGTATTCTGTGACCAGGACTCTAATAGATTTTGCAATGCACAAGTTCCAATCTAAGTTCCCTCTAACCTGCGCGGCCGCATGGCCACACAGCAGGCTATTAAGGGCCACACAGATGGGGAGAGGTGCCTCCCCTGCAGCCCCAGCCTCGCAGTTGCCACAGCCGAGAAGAGACGCCTCTCCTCCGGCCCCAGGCTGCTGCAGTGAGAGAGATCTGGGGGGAGTCCTCTCTCCCCAGTGCAGCCCTCCTAAATCCCTAATCCTAAATCCCTCATCGTTGGCCCCACCCCAGAGCCCACACCCCCATCCAGAGTCCTTATCCCCCTGCACTCCAACTCTCTGCCCCAGCCCTGAGCTCCCTTCAGTATCCTAAACCCCTCATCCCTGGCCCCACCTCAAAGCCCACACCCCCAGCCAGAGCCCTCACTCCCCTCCCTGCACCTAAATCTTCTGCCCCAGGCTTGAGCCCTTTCCCACACTCCAAACCCCTTGGCCCCACATATTGGGTGCACATAACAAAATTCATTCCGCGCATGGATGTAAAAAATTAGAGGGTTCCAATGTGAATTGATCCAGGCCATTCCATATTCCTGCCCAGGGACATCCTTAAGATTTATGGGGCCCTACATAGTATTATTAAATTGGTGCACCTATGAAGGCAGTCCCCAGCTGGCACCACTGACACCAGTGTGTTGGGGGGGCACAGCCACCACCCTCACGCATGGACCCCCAGGAACCCTCCCCCCACTGCTGACATACACCATGCTTCGTATGCCCAATCACTCATGCCCCAGTTTGTATTCACACTTTGCTTTGGCTTGTTTCTGTCTGACTTTGTCTGGTTTCTGTCACTGAATGTAAAAGCTTTCCCATATTTGTCATGTTGAATAACTCTTAACAGTTTTTTCTTCTGTATATTAAAGTCATTGTGTCTTACTCTATTTCTCTTTTTCTTACCTCTAATTACATTACATTTGTTGTAATCTAAGATGCAGACTCCTTGGGGGAACATTAATAGCAGTATATTTGATTTTTCTTTTAAGTGTGTGTTGTAAGTCAGAGTCCTGGTCTCTCATTGGATATATTGCTGATATACTCTTGTGGCATATTGGTTGTATTATATACTTTTGCATTTCTGCAACATTATATAAAATGTTAGTAATCGGAGTAAAAGGCTTTACATTTTAATATAGTAGTAACTATAAACCAAACTCACTATATACTCAATTATGTTTTTTCTAAAACTATCTGTGGTTTTAAATCAAACAATTTCATTTAAAACTTGCTAATGGTGTACCTGATGAGAATTTAGAAAACATGTAGCTTCTTTCATGAGTAATAGATATGAATTACCCATAATTTCAAACCTGATACTAATACTAATAACAGCATCACATCATTGAAATGAACTCCCAACTCATGAAGCATTATCATTGCAGGCATCTGGCAAATTGGTTAACTTCTAACACAATTGATAATGCCTTTTATTATTGCAATATTCTGTTTCAACAAAAGATTGCCCATTTTCTTTCCAGCAATAAACCATTTTAATGATTTTTATGTAGAAATCTAGCTAATGAAAAATAATGATAGAGGACTCTGAATTTAGCTCTTTATCCTCTGTTCCAGCAGTATTCATTATAATAGCACAGAATAATCATGAGGATGTCATGCAGGTACCCTCCAGTCTCTTTATAAGGCTCTCCATTATATCTGGAGACATGAAAAAATATCCTAATATGATGAGACTACCCTAGAATTTTGGGATTGCCAAGCAAATAGATGTTAGAAGAATTTATTTCTGTTCAGTCTTAAAAATGCCTTACCTGATGCATTCATCTCTCCCAATTACTGTTCTCCCCTGATCTGAGAATCCAAATGAGAGCCCCAACATAGGCTAGGAAGTTCTGAAATAAGACCAATAATATTTCCAGCCTAAAAAGATGCATAAAGTGCCAGAAATGTTATGGCAACCCATTATTACTATATTACTTTATTATTCCTTCACTGAGCATCAGCATGTGCCAACTAACAATAAGAAGAAATAGAGGAATTTGCCATACCAGAGCAGATCAGTGGTCCATTTATTTGACTATCCTGTCTCCAGCAGTATCCAATACCAGAGGCTTCTGAAGAAGGTGCAAGAAACCTCATGAGGGAATTTTTCATCCTAACACACATCAGTTAGGGATTAGTTTATCCTGAAGTACAAATGTTTATATATTATGTAAGAAATTTACTCTATTTAAAGTAATTATGGATCTTATTTTCCACATACTGTCTAATCCTATTTTTAATCTTACAAAGTTCTTGATATCAGTAATTTCTTATGGTAATGAGTTCTATAGGTCAGTTATAAAGAAGGTAAAAAGTATTTTCTTGTATCAGAAATAAATTTGTTTTTCAGTTTCACTGGATGACCTTTTGTTCCTATAAGTAAGAGGAGATAATAGTACCTGGTTTACTGTCTTTGTCACTGGTTAATTTGTATAACTGTCATTTCCCCTTTTTGTCTTTTCAAACTTGCTGAAATGATTCGTTAGGATAGAGTTTAAAAATGATATGATTTCTGCAAACTGTAAGATGGCCAATGTGCTTTAAACTTTTGCCATGTTGACAATTGACCACTTATCCCTTCTTAGTTTTCAGACACATGACAGTACTTTACCTTTCAACCGATTTACTACTTAGTTTCTTTAATAGTGTTTTGTGATGAGGAATGTTAAATATGCAAATAAATTACACCATAGGTCAGTTTTCTTCATAGTGACACTCTCAAAGGACCAGATTCTCATCTGGTGTAAATTAGTATAGCACCAATGACATCAGTGGAGTGATGTCAATTTACATGAGCAACTGATCTGACGAATAGACGGAAGAAGCATAATTTTCTCTCTCCTAGTTTACTCCAGTCATATCATGTTATTCTAGGTGTTTTTTCTTTTTTTAAAACTCTATCCTTAATTTTCAGCTAGTTTAAGCAGTACTGAAGTAAGACTCAGTGATCTGCAATATCCAATGTGATTTTAAAAGATGGATATATTTGCAACCCTACAATTTTTAATGATAATGGATATTTTTGTTATTACCTCAGCCATTTAGTTTTTTCAGAACTCTGAATCCAATCCAGTCCTGAGAACTTACTGTTGACCAACTTGTTTCAGCAGCTCCTACTAAAGTAGCCTGTAACCACCATAAACTGAAATATAGGGCCTCCATGATAAAGTCCAGCATCTTGCTGAAGTGGCTTGTAAAGAAATAAGACTAGAATTGATGTACTTGTGGAAAGTACGTAACTGCTACTTGCTGTAAGAAGAATGCAGTAAATGGCATGCTGTTCTGAGTTGGAATTAATGTAAGACTCTTGTAGCAAACTTTTCCATGTTTCATGGAAGAAATGTATTGGAAGGGATTCAAAGGCGTTAGTTTGCAATCAAATAAGAGAAGATTAATTCATGCACAAAGGGTGGCATGGGAAAGGGTTTGAAAATGGCAATGGGAGAAGGATATAGGGAGCTGTTAGGCAGAAGGTTTAGGTTGAGTGAAAGTGTGGCAGCCACACTCTTGGCCATCACACCAAGGACTGACCAGAAGTTAAAAACATGAGCTGCTCCAACCTGAGCTAAGGCCAACTGTAAACATTTATATCCTCTGGGGAACAGCACAGAGGGGGACCTGTAACACACACTCACTAACAGGTTTACAAAAGGATTATGGGAGATCATGTGGGGGCTGAATTCATGGGGAGCAGAGAATTTTGGAAAATAGGGAAAAATTCTAGTGGGGGGTAAATAAGAATCCCAGTGGGTCTCCCCTTGAAAATACACTGTACATAAAATACTGCTGGTTTTGATAAAGAATTTTTTGACCTTTTCTATTTAGTTGTAAGTGTATTTTTGGTGTATATACAATGTAACTGCATAAAAACATTTTAAATAACAGATGGCCTTCTAAACAAGCATCTTCCTGTGTACTGTGTATATTAAGATAGGTACAGATTGCTTATTTTTGCTTTGACGTAGCTCCATTGAACTAATCGTTAGCACATCTTTGTTAAACTCAGTTTTTGTAATAATGGCACTTTGTCTTATTGTGACAGCAATAGAAAGAACTTTGTGTTTAAAAATATTTATAGGCTAATTATTTTTCTTCACTTTGTCACAATTAATTGATAAAGAAGTTCTGTTTTGAATAGTGCAGCAATTAAAATTTGGTTGAGATTTTCATCTAAAATACAAAGTGACATGAGCATAAAGGCAGTTTTATATGCTTATCCTGACAGAGTACAGTACTAATAAAAAATGAAAGTGTGTTAAATGTCATCTGTTAGTCTCTTAAGACCATTGCCCCATTCTGCTGACAAGCAAGTCCACTAGCACCAGGTCTTAAATCATATGTTAACTGAAGAAAATACCCTGAAGTCTAACTGTTAGTGGCTACATTCAGGAAATTCTATTAACCTATATCATGTTCCTAGATGATAAAAAGCACTATACCATGAATCTTTTCCTAAATAGACATTTCAAAATTGCAAAGAAGGTATCAACATTGTGAATCAGTCAAGACCACATTAGGAATTGTGGTACAGTTCATTACTCATGAGACATTACACAGCATTAGAGGTTTCCATAGGCTTAATTTGACATGAAGCCATCAAACTAAAATAAGTGATAAGAAAACAAACTTCAAATACCTTCCAAATAGATGTGAGTTTGTACACACTGAGACATGAATAGGTGGACTGTGATAACAGAAGTGATGTGTTTAATTTAGCAAAAAGCAGTGTTAATGGAAATCCTTGTTTCTTCTTAGTTATTTAACTCACAATTAGTTAAAGGAAACAGTAAAAGTATGTTCAGCCCCATATAGCACATATTGATACTGAATGCTTATTTGAGCTGGAAAAAACAACAAATAATTCCAATTCCTTTTTATTATATATAAATATGCAATTTACTATTAGAACTTCATGAACAATTTGCAGCAATTTATTTAGTGAATTTAGTCCTATTTCCTGTCTGCAGATTGTCCACAAACTATTAGTATGAATTTCTTCCCTGTTCAGAATGTTTTGATTCTTCCACGTGAATACATTTGAGCGTTGGGATGATTTGGGGAATCTGTCTATATACAACTTATGATTTCTGGTTGATGTAATGAAACTGCTGTATCATGAAGTGCTTCAATGTGTAGTGCATCAGCCATACCTGCCAGATCAGGGGCAATGGGGGAGGGCCTCATTAAACCTTAATGGTCACCTATTGAGATGGAAACACATTAGGACAACAGATTGACTACATCTAGGAAACTAGAATTGGATTCACAAATGTATTTAAGCACCTAAACTTCCATTTATTTAAATGGAAATTACTCTAAGTATTCTTATGGATCCCACCCCTAGTTCTTTCAACGTGTCAATTTAGACATGCAACCTGATGCACTGTGACATGCAACCCAATGGAACTGTTCACTGTGTGTACAGTTAAATATGCATGTCAGTCTTTGCAAGGTCAGGCAAGGCCTTAGGGTACATCTGCTCAGTAAAGAAAACCTGCAGCTGGCCCATGCCAGCCAACGCGGACTCACAGGGTTCAGGTTGCAGGGCTGTTTCATTGATGTGTAGACTTCTGGGTTCAGGCTGGAGCCCGAGCTCTAGGACCCTTTAATGTGGGAGGCTCCCAGAGCCCAGGCTCCAGCCCAAGTCCAGAAGTCTGCACAGAAAGGAAACAGCTCCACAGTCCAAGCTTCCTAAGACAAGTCGGCTAGCATGGGCAAGCCACTGGGTTTTCTTGTCTGATATACCCTTCGATTATCAGCTCATTGGGGCAGGAGTTGTACCTTTTTGTGCTTCTACAATGCCTAGCACATTGTGGGCACTGCTAGAAACAATTAATAACAAACAGTAATACTTAGGTAATAGTTTAAACCAAGCTGGGAGAGGCCTGTGTTTTTGGCCCTGAAGAACACTGGTTTCAGGACTGGCTTCTAAGGTGTATGTCATTCATTCCATAGTGTCTGTCTGTGCCACACTGAGTCATTACAGTATGGAATTGGAATTATACCCAGAAGTGGCATGGGAATCTGAATGGGATCCTATATATGCAGGCCAAGGGGATGTTTGAACTTAATGTTCTCAGGCAGCCCCAGGCAAGGAAATAAGTTTGTGGCTGAGGGTGTAGTAGTTTATGTGCTGCCATGTCATGATGATAATGCCAGTAAAAATAACTAAGTTGGTCTGTTTCCTCCTCAGAATCCTACTGTTGTTGGGACCTTGACAGTATGGGTGAAATCCTGGCTCCACTGATGTTGGTGGCAAAACCCCAGTTAACTTCACTGAGGCCAGATTTCACTTGATGACTACAAGGGAATAGAATAAAAACAAAAATTTATGTCAGAATCTACTCTACATGTAGACTAGACTCACTATTGTGACCATTTCAGGAAGGCAGTATTTAGAGAGACATCTTCTGAGACCGAGCTTCCCCCTGCCCGCCATGCCCTCTTTTTTGGAGCAATTGGAAGGATAAAGGATGTTTGAGAAGGCTTAGTTTGTATAAATTAATTTCTCCTATTCTTCCCCCTCTCCTCTCCTTCTCCCCCCCACCCAACTCAGGTAGTGAAGGGGAAGTTTTATCCCTTTAACAATTGAGAGAACCTGACAAAGGGATGTTTCTATTTTTTCACTTACAATGTCAGTTGATGTAGCCCTGGTGTTGGGGGCGGGGGGAGGATTACTTAGCACAAAATTATCTTGATTTTCTTTCTATCCAGTATTTGGTTCCTTGTTCTGAGATACCAGGGCTATAAGCAGCTGTGTGTGACTTATGGAGGAAGAAAACATTGCCCCACTAATGGAATGAAAGGATTTTCCTTGGTTTTACTACAAGAGGAGATAATCCAGGCCAGAATATTGCTTTTACTTAAGGTTTTAGACAACAAATAATATCCATATTATTTTTGTGGATCTTTGCAAATACAATTTTTTCATCAGTGTAGGAGGGAGAGGTCATGTTAATGTTTTTTCCCCCACTTTGAACTTTAGAGTACAAATGTGGGGACCTGCATGAACAGTTCTAAGCTTAATTACTAGCTTAGATCTGGTAACACTGCCATCACCCAGAAATTTCAGTGTCTGGGGCACTATCTGTCCCCCCAAAACTTTCCCCTCCCTGGGCTGCCTTGAGGGACTTCACCAATTCACTGGGGAACAGAGATCCAAACCCCTTGGATCTCAAAACAAGGAGAAATTAACCATTCCCCCTCCTTTCCCCCCACCAATTCCTGGGGAGTCCAGACCCAATCCCCTTGGGTCTTAAAATAAGGAAAAATCAATCAGGTTCTTAAAAAGAAAGCTTTTAATTAAGTAGAATAGAAAAGGTAAAAATCACTCTGTAAAATCAGGATGGAAAATGCTTATACAGGTACTCAAGATTCATATGACCAGAGGGACCCCCCCCCCCCCCGCCAACCTTAGATTCAAAGTTACAGCAAACAGAGGTAAAAATCCTCCAGCAAAAAGAAACATTTACAAGTTGAGAAAAACAAACATAAGACTAACACGCCTTGCCTGGCTAAATTACTTACAAGTTTGAAATATGAGAAACTGATTCAGAAAGATTTGAGAGCCTGGATTGATGTTCCGTCCCTCTCAGTCCTGAGAGCGAACAACGAAAAAAACAAAGCACAAACAAAGACTTCCCTCCACCAAGATTGAAAGTATCTTGTCCCCCTATTGGTCCTCTGGTCAGGTGTCAGCCAGGTTTACTGAGCTTCTTAATCCTTTACAGGTAAAAGAGACATTAACCCTTAACTATCCGTTTATGACAGATCATTTACTACTTTGACCCTAATACCAAGTTTCTTGAGCTCCTAGACTAATAATGTAGCCCTAGTCTCTGCTACAGCATCTGGAAAGAAACACAGACATCAACCATCAACCACAATTTCTCTGACTGATAAGACTAGAGTTAGTGAACCAAGCACAGATAAGGGCAGTGTCTCTTTTGGGAACCTGCAATATGGTAAGCCAAGCTGTAGCACTTCAGTGAAGGTGCTACTAGGCTGATGGAAGAGCTTCTCTCATTGGCACAGTTAATCCATCTTCACGAGAGGCAGTAGTTATGTCAATGGGAGAAGCCCTCCTGTCATCAAAGCAGTGTTTATACTGGGAGTTAGATCTGTATAACTACGTCACTCAGAGGTGCAGATTTTTCACACTCCTGAGCGAGTTTATAGTGAGTTTATAGTGTAGACCTGGCCTAAGTCTCTGATTTAGCAGAGCACTTATCAGGAGCTTAAACACCATAGCCCAGGGGTAGGCAACCTATGTCATGCGTACCGAAGGAGGCACGGGAGCTGATTTTCAGTGGCACTCACATTGGCTGGGTCTTGGCCACCAGTCTGGGGGGGCTCTGCATTTTAATTTAATTTTAAATGAAGCTTCTTAAACATTTAAAAAAATGTATTTACTTTACATACAACAATAATTTAGTTATATATTATAGACTTATAGAAAGAGACCTTCTAAAAACATTAAAATGTATTGCTGGCACACACAACCTTAAATTAGAGTGAATAAATAAAGACTCGGCACACCGCCTCTGAAAGGTTGCCGACCCCTGCCATAGACAATCTGATACTTAAGTGCTGACTGGAGTTTAAGAGCTTCTCTGTGTTGAGCAAATCAAGGGAGGCAAAGTCAAAATGGAGCAGTGATAACACTGCAGCTGCAGCACTAGAAACAAATATAAGCAGCATGTCAGATCAACATGGACTCAATGATTGTCCTGTTCTTCTTGAAGAAATCATTAATGGAGCCTTAGGCAATCATGGGGATTAATCTGGGAAAGTGCAGTGTAATGCTAACTGGAATGCTACATTGGCTATTTGTTTGGCTACAATACAACATTTTAAATCCAGATGTTTAAAATTGTTCTTTTGTTTATAATGAATAAATAATTATATTGCAGTTAGCATATAATGTCCCCTCCCAAAAGTATTAGGAGGTACAATGCCAGCTTCCCTTCTGCACCTATGAAAACCCAATTGTAAAAACCACCAGTCACTCACCTGCTCTTCTAAAACACATCCCCCAAAAGGGTCATTGCTCTTTCAGTTCTTAAGCTTATTTTTGCAAGCAAAATAAAATTGCTAATTTATATAAATGTGACCTGAAATATATCAGTAACGGCAAAAGTACTGCCTAGTGAAAATGGTGGTTTGCAATTTGAAACACTTTGTATTGAAATATTAATTACTGGTATATTCATAAAAGTCTAAAAATCTGATAAACTTTTTGTGGTGTGGTATTCACACACTTGATATACCTGTAGCAGAGATGTAACAGATGTTGTACTAGATTTTCAAGTTTGCATTTGACATTTGTTTTTTCCTTCCAATGGGACAACCTGAAAGCCACCTCACAGCAGGTATAGTTAATACTGATACATATAGTGGGGATTTCTACAACCTCAGGTCTTGTGCAATGCATTTGAAAATAAATTATATGGAGTTAGGCCTTGGCTACACTTGAGAGTTACAGCGCTGTTGGTGGCTTTATAGCACTGTAATTCACTCCCCGTCCACACTGGCAAGACACATACAGTGCTGTATCTCCATGGCTACAGCGCTGCTTGTACTCCACCTCCCCGAGAGGAATAAAGAGTATAGCACTGCTGCTGCAGCAGTGGGGCACCAGTGTAAACAGGGAATAATCTTAGTACACTGTGACTGACCTCCGGAAGCTTCCCATAATCCTTTAACTGAAGGTCCCGCTCTTTGTTTTGTTGTGATGCCTCTCTTTGTTTTGTTGTGAACTCTGGGGTCCGGAGCTGGTTATCAAAAAACAAACACAGCTACTGTTTGCTGTGAATGAGCAGAGGCAGAGGGGCTCCCATTGGAACGCCCACAGCTAGTGTTTGCTTGAAGAGAAGGGGAGGGAGGCGGCTTGAGAAGAGAAACAGGGCGGCTGGTGGGAGGGGGGAGGGTTCTGTTTCAGAGTGGCTGCTTATCTGGTCTGTTTGCTTTCAGTGAGTGAGAGGGGATGGGGGAGGGGGTCGGAACTTGCAAGGCAGGTTCCTGACACATTGTCAGCTCCAAAAATCCACTCTCTATCTCTCCCCCACTCTCTGTGTCACACTCCATCCCATCCCGCCATTTTGAGAAGCACGTTGCAGCCACTTGAACGCTGGGATAGCTGCCCATAATGCACCGCTCCCAATGCCACTGCAGATGCTGCAAATGTGGCCACGACAGTGTGCTGGTAGCTGTCAGTGTGGCCACACTGCAGCGCTTTCCCTATTCAGCTGTACGAAGACAGGTTTAACTCCCAGTTCTGTACAGCTGCAAGTGTAGCCATAACCTTATTCTGTCAAACATATTAATTGTTATACTTTTCCTAAGGAAACATGGAATTCTCCTTTTACTTTTTTTAATGCAAAGACTCCTATATCTCTCAGGAGAGTCTATTATTATTATTATTAATTATGACTACTAATAGAATTTTAATGTCATCTTACCTTTCATTTCCATAACAGCAACTATAGTTTACATAATAATCAGTGTAATTAACATTAGAATAATAGATGGAAAAACAACTAGCATAAACAGGGTATATGTATCAGTTGGCAAAGACAGAAGTTTCTAAACAATAGCCATATTTATTTTCTTTCCTGTTTGATCAGCTATACCGTCTCTAATATTAAAGTTAGTTCCAAAGATGTGCAAACCCACCCTTTGTTTGGAGAATATTCCTGTGTGGAAACAGTTTAATATTCAAAATGTTCATCTATGGGAGAAAATATTTCTGTTGGCAAAGACTTGACAGCTATTTATTGTGGCAAAAATGGTGCTACTTTGCCCATTGGCTGTGTGGCAAAGTACCTGTTTCTCTTCTGCTGGCTCAGTCCCCTTTTTCCTTGGAGACACAGGCTTGGGCAAAGTTAAGTCCTTCCCGGTCGCACAGGGTCTGGCTGATCCTTTTCTCAGTCAGTCCTTTGCTCTGTTTTTCTCCCCTTCTGGGAAGAGTGTCAGTCTTCCTGGCTGGAAGAGTTCAGAGTCTTGCTGCACCTACTCGCTGGCAGCTTCTCTGCTTCTCTCACTCCCCCTCTGCTTCCCTGCCAGGGAGGGTTTAAAAAGGTCTCCAGCAATTTGGGCCAGCTGAATCTAATTAGTTCCCTGGCAACCCCTGTTCCAACTGAACCTTATTTCTCCATGGCTATCTCCCCTCAGTGAATAGGGAGAGGCCTTTTAGCCGCTTTTGGACTAATTACTATCCCTCCTTTGGTAGCTATTTGTCCTGGGTTTGCCACATGTCCCCGCCCGCTCAACACTACGGGTTGGGCTACTTGGGTCGGAAAGCAGTGCACCCTCAACAGGCCATACGCATTGCCATGTTGGGTTCCAGACCTATGTCGTACTGTGAAGTGGAAGGGTTAAAGCGACAGAAACCATCTTGTTACTCTAGCATTTTTGTCCTTGTTTTGGTACATCCACTGCAAAGGGGCATGGTCCGTGACCAGGGTAAACCTCCATCCAAGTAGATAGTAGCGGAGGCTTTCTATGGCCCATTTTACTGCCAGGCATTCCTTCTCCACTATGGCATATTTCTGTTCCCTAGGTAGGAGCTTCCTGCTGAGGAAGAGGACGGGGTGTTCGTCATCTCCAACCATTTCTGAAAGCACTGCCCCCAGCCCTACTTCAGAGGTGTCCGTTTGTAGGATAAACTCCTTCCCCCAGTCTGGGGCTACTAGTACGGGGTCTCTGCAGAGGGCCATCCTCAGATCTGCAAAAGCGGCTTCGGCTGCCTCAGACCATTTTACTATGTCTGGGCCCCGAGCTTTGGTTAGGTCCGATAATGGGCATCCCCTGGTGGCGAAGTGGGGAATAAACCATCTATAGTACCCCACTAGTCCCAGGAATGCTCTGACCTGTTTTTTCCGGAGTGGTCGGGGCCACTTCTGTATAGCTTCTACCTTGTTGAGCTGGGGCTTCACCATGCCCCTCCCCACTATATACCCAAGGTACTTGGCCTCAGCTAACCCCATTGAACATCTGGAGGGATTTGCAGTTAGTCCTGCCTTCCTCAGGGTGTCTAGGACTGCTTCTACTTTCTCCATGTGCCTCTCCCAGTCGGGGCTATATATGATGATGTCATCGAGGTAGGCAGCCGCGTACTTTCCATGGGGTCGTAACAGTTTGTCCATTAGCTGTCGGAAAGTAGTGGGGGCCCCATGCAATCCAAAGGGGAGAATAGTGTACCAATATAGTCCTTCTGGAGTTGCAAATGCCGTCTTCTCCTTGTCGGCCTTAGCCAGGGGGATCTGCCAATAGCCCTTAGAGAGGTCAACGGTAGACATAAACCATGCCTTTCCCAGTCTGTCAATCAGTTCATCTATCCTGGGTATAGGATATGCGTCAAATTGGGACACCTCATTCAGCTTGCAGAAGTCATTGCAGAATCTCATACTGCCATTTGGCTTAGGTACTAAAACCACGGGACTGGACCATTGACTATGAGATTCTTCAATGACTCTTAAGGCCAGCATCTTTCTGACCTCTTTCCTAATCTCCTCTCTCTTGGCCTCCGGGATCCGGTATGGCTTGACGTTCACCTTCACTCCAGGCTCTGTGAAGATGTGATGGTGAACCTCAGAGGTCCTGCCTGGTTTTTCCAAGAACACATCCTGATTGCGTTTGATCAGGCTGATCACTTCTGATCATTTTTCTGGAGTCAACTCCGGGGATATTCCCACCAGGTTGGGCTGATTGCCTTTCGGGGATGGTGCCCCCAGTGCAACTACTGGAGCTTCTCTATCCTGCCAAGGTTTCAGCAGATTTATATGGTATATCTGCTCCAGCTTCCAGAGACCTGGCTGCCGGACCTTATAGTTGACTTCTCCTACAGCTTCTATTACCCCATATGGCCCCTGCCACCTGGCCAGGAGCTTGCTCTCCGCTGTGGGTATGAGCACCATCACTCGGTCCCCTACCTGGAACTTCCAGGTCATTGCTTGACAATTGTAATACGTCCATTGTGCTGGGCCTTCTCCATGTGTTCACGCATAAGGGGGGTGACTATTCGGTCTTTCATCTGCAGCACATGTTCCACAACGTTTCTCCCCGAGTTCGGCTGTTCTTCCCGGTCTTCTTTAGCCAGGTCCATATGCTCCTGGGGTGTCGACCATATAACAGCTCGAAGGGGGAGAATCCAGTGGAAGCCTTAGGGACTTCCTATATGGCAAACAGTACATAAGGCAGCAGGGCGTCCCAGTCTTTCCCGTCACGACTAATCACCTTCCGTAACATATTTTTCAATGTCCTATTGAAACATTCAACGAGGCCATTAATCTGGAAATGGTAGACTGATGTTCTAAGGGTCAGTATGTGGAGCATGGTACATAAGTCCTTCATCAGTTTAGACACAAAGGGGGTCCCTTGGTCCGTCAGGATCTCCTTAGGTATTCCTACTCTGGAAAAAATCTGGACTAATTCTTTGGCTATGGTCTTGGACATGGTATTCCGTAGGGGAATGACCTCGGGGTATTGGTTGGCATAATCTAGTACTACCAGGATGTACTGATGGCCCCGGGCTGACTTCTCCAGTGGCCCTGCTATGTTCATAGCTATTCGCTCAAATGGAACCTCAATAATTGGCAGAGGTACCAGAGGGGCCCTTAAGTATGGTCCGGGCCCATGTATTTGGCATTCCGGACAGGAGGTACAATATCGCCGGACAGCCACATAAATGCCAGGCCAAAAAAACCTCTGTAAAATCCGATCGAGGGTCTTATCTACCCCTAGATGAGCCCCAAACAGATAACTATGGGCCAGATCCATTACCGCTTTCTGATGCTTCCAGGGGACCAAGAGTTGTTCTATGACTTGCTGTTGGATGCGGACTACTCTATATAGCAAATCCTTCTTAATCATATAATATGGCCCTGGGCCCTTAACTCTCCCCTCCACTGGGACCCCATTTATCTCAACTACTTCTTATGAATATTGTGGTATATGGGATCATTGGCCTGATCCTGACCAAAATTCCCACATGCAGTCCCCATTTGTCCAAATTCAGGGGGGTCTACCTCCATCTCCCCCTCGGGGAGAGCCCCTGGGGAACCAGGTCCAACGATAGGGTTGTTGATGGCCGACCCAGTCCCGCTGTCAGCTGAACCCCTTCTTTCCCCTGCCAGCGTAACCTTCAGGTACTGGGTCAGGATCCTCGTCCCCCTCCTTTTATCTGCCCTTCGTTCCCTCCGAGTCTTCCTGGTGTTCCCCGGCGGGGAGAACAAATTCTGGCTAAACTTATGGAAGGTGGAGGGATGGTCACCTTTCTGGGCCACACCTTGGTCCCAGGTTCATTATTTTCTTCTACCTCGTCCCCGGGGAGTAGACCATCAAACCCCGGGAAGTCTCATCCAATAAGGACAGAGTAGGGGAGTTTTGGAACTACTCCCACCATCAACTTAGTGGGGTTTCCAAGAACTTCTATGCTTACTGGGATGGTTGGATAATAGTTGACATTCCCATGCACACAGGATATTCCCGAGCGTTTGGCCTGGGTTAGTTGGCCCCACCTGACCAGCTTCCCTGAGACTAATGTGATTGCACTTCCTGAGTCTATCAATGCTGTGGTCTCTATACCGTTCATCTTAATGGGCCTAGTGTATTTATGAGGGACCATCACAACCCCAACTAGACTTATTAGCTCGCATGGTCCCCCTATATCTCCCAGTTCACCTTGCATAGGCTCCTCTAGATTTGGACATTGGGCAGCAATATGCCCTAGTTCGCCACAGGCATAACATCGGTACCCCGCTCGGGACAGCCCTCTATTTTTTGGGCTGCTGGGATTTATCCCCTGAGTCCTTCTCCCCCCGTCCTTCAGTCTCTTCGGGACTGCCGGCTGCTCTTCCGCCTCTTTCCTCCCCTCCATTTTCCGGCCTGGCGCTAAGGTAAACCGGGGCCTCAGCACAGAGACTGGTCTCCGATTCTGGCGCCTTCCTTCCCCAGTGGTCTGAGAAAGTTCTTGGGCTGCTGAGTGTCTCTCTACGAGAGCAACAAGTTCATCATAAGAGGAGGGATCATTTTTGCGGACCCACCCTCATATGTCCGGCGGCAACCCCCTCATGTACCTGTCCAATACCAGGATTTCCACTACCTTCTCTGGCCCATGGGTCTCGGGGCGGAGCCACTTCCTAGTGAGGTGTATCAAGTCAAATAGCTGGGACCTTGGTGCTTTGTCATCCTGGTACTTCCACTCGTGGAAGCGCTGGGCCCTTATGGCCGGCATCACGCCTGTCCTCTGGTAGCCTCTTGTTGAGCTGCAGTGGCCTGTATCAATACCTTCACTACGTCCTCCATTTTTTTTTATTTTTTTTTTGTGATTTTACCTTGCCCTGAGATGGCTTGTCACAGAGCCTCATTCACTATGACATCCCACTTTTGACACCACGTGTGGCAAAGTACCTGTTTCTCTTCTGCTGGCTCAGTCCCCTTTTTCCTTGGAGACACAGGCTTGGGCAAAGTAAAGTCCTTCCCTGTCACGCAGGGTCTGGCTGATCCTTTTCTCAGTCAGTCCTTTGCTCTGTTTTTCTCCCCTTCTGGGAAGAGTGCAAGTCTTCCTGGCTGGAAGAGTTCAGAGTCTTGCTGCACCTACTCGCTGGCAGCTTCTTTGCTTCTCTCACTCCCCCCACTGCTTCCCTGTCAGGGAAGGTTTAAAAAGGTCTCCAGCAACTTGGGCCAGCTGAACCTAATTAGTTCCCTGGCTACCCCTGTTCCAACTGAACCTTATTTCTCCATGACTATCTCCCCTCAATGAATAGGGAGAGGCCTTTTAGCCTCTCTTGGACTAATTACTATCCCTCCTTTGGTAGCTATTTGTCCTGGGTTTGCCACAGCTGATATTAACCATTTGCTTGGAAAAACAGTAGAGGTAAGAATTTTTTTTTCTTTTAGTCACTGTAACCCTCAGAAATGTCTCACCTCATTCATTCAATGTTGTGATAAAAATCCAACAACTCTTTAATGCAGCCATTTTCCTCACACTGCAGAGCTTCTCTCCAAGAATAGGCAACAGACTACTTTGTCTTTACTGCTAAGAGGAGATGTGTTCCTTCCCACAGGCTAACCGTCAGGTGTCGGTTATCCCAATATAAAAACATAGGTGTGATGACGTACTCTAGTTTTACCATAATGTAAACTAGGCAGGTTCAGTCCTATGCCCCAGCCGGTAGTGTGCACGGTATGACTGCACAGCAAAAGCTGTGCATGGGCTAGTTTCAATCCAACGAGCACAGATAACAATAGCAGTAAAGACATTTCAGTGGAGGCTTCAGTATGTATAGTACAAGCCCGGCATGAACCCTGAGCACATACTGGACTCAGTAGTCCATGCTGCATTGTCTTCACTGCTATTGTTAACCTGTTTCCAGCTACTGTAGGTAACCCATGCACAGCGTCTGCTGTGAAGACAAGCCCACAGACAGAATCTCATACACCATAGCCTTGAGTTGTTTAGGTCTTTTTCCTCTTCTGAACTCATTTATTGTTCTTGTCGTCTGACTCCGCATTGTTTCACCATACCCTGGTGTGACGCTGTGTATCTCAGAGTAGCACCCCAGAACCACCATATTCACCACTGCCACATAATTCATATGTTTTGTACAAAGTATGCCTTGTGAGGTATCATTTTAAAAGTCTGAGTCTGTTGAACATTAATATCCTGTTGGACTGTGTGTGATATCATTATGCGTGACATTATGACGTATTGGTATATGTGTCACTGAAATATGGTATGAGCTTGGGAACACCCACAACCAGCCTTTCAGTTACAACAAAGGAGTAGCCGTGGATAGCCAGACAGGCAATTAAGGGCTCATCAATACCCAATCCACTATCACAGAGACTTCTCAGAGAAGACACTGTGACACTGAGCCACAAAGGGTTAAGCAACTTGCAGACTAAATAATCCTTTCAAGATATATTAGAGTATATAAATGTTAATTAGGACTATTCCTTATAAATAGCTAACAAGGCCATGTTAGATAAACTAGAGTTTTGAAATGTAGACTTGTATTGTTAAAGAACTGGATTGTATTAGTCTGTGTTTATGTATATATTGTTAGAGGTTAACAATGTAACCAGATGGTTCCTGTCTGTTACTACATTCTATTGAATCAGAGATCAGAAGGGAATATTAACATTTAGAATCTATTTTAAATTTTAGATGGAACTGGGCCGTATTAATTGTCTATATTTCTCTGAAGTTTTTAGTAAACTGTCTGTGAACTGAAGCTTACCATCAGCACTATGAAACTGACCTAAGAACTTTATTCATATATGTTTAATGATCTTTTAACCTATCCTCTCTTTTCTTTTGAATAAATCTTAGTTTAGTTAATAAGAATTGGCTTTAAGCATGTGTTTGAGTAAGATCTGAAATATTCATTTACCAGGGGGGGTAATGTGTCTGATCTTTTGGGATTGGTAAAAATTTATATATGATGAACAAGATCAGTGATCCTCATCATATTTGACTTGGCTCCCTGTGTGGATACCCAAGGCTGAATTGCTTTCAGGGAACTGTGTTTTGGCTTCTGGGTAACCTGTAAGATACTGTAAAAGCTGATTTGATTAATCTAAGTATTAAAAATAACCACCAGTTTTGGGGATTGTCTGGCCCATTCTTTGTAGTTGCCTTCATTGAGCAATGTCAGTGAGGCCCCCCTGGGACTCCAGTCACAGGCACAAACACCATGGGAGCAGACTAACACTCATCAGAGCAAAGATCTTTCTAGCAAGCTGAAAGAAGCTAGAAAAGGGAGAACATGGCATCATCACCTGGTCTCTTCCCCCCTGACACCAACTCAACATCTGGAAGAACATCTGGAGGACAAAGACTTTGAATTGGGAAAGTTTGGTCCTAGGCTCGTAGGTGGAAGGTAGTTCCAGCCTATGTATTGAGGAACTGTAACCTGCTTGTACCATCTGTCAGAGTGAGAGAAGCTGTTTGATTCAACTCTTGCTTAGACTAAAGATTTAGGATATAGAATGACTATTTATTTTTTTATTTTCTTAAGAAACTATCTCTGACCTTTATGTCTACCACTTATAATAATTAAAATATATTTGTCTGTAGTTAAACAAACTTATTTTAATGTTTTATCCGTACCAGTAAGTTTGTCTAAAGTACTTGGGAAATTTCAGCTCAACTTACAAAGACTGGTGCATGTCCACTTTCCTATGTGGAAGTGGCAAACTAAGTAAAGAGTTTACACTGGCTAGGCTTCTGACCAGCGCAATATAGTACAGTTCTGGGGTGCAAGTCTAGGGAGCTGATGAGAATTGGCTGGAGCCTCCCTGCTGATGGTTCATGAGTAACTGGGAGATCATTCAGGTAACACAATTGGGTGTGTCCCTGCCTGTGGATGGCTATACAGTGCCTATCAGAGGTTTTTAGCTTGACATCAGCGTCACAGTGTGAAAGGCAGCCCAGACTGGTGGGTTTGGAGGGCTCAGTAGTCCCACAGTCCTGGTTGCACCCTGGGGAGCCTGTCATATCTGGCTACTTCTACTTTGTGTGCAATAACAGTACTGCCAACCCCAAGCATTCAAAACGCATGTCAGGCCCACAAAAAATGAGCTTGATTAAAAATCATGAGACTTAATAATACATATCTGAGGGGGTGGGAGAAAGTTGCCATCTCGTTTATGGGCCTTTATGGTGCACTCACTCTATGTTTTCAAGCTTTCCTCCACAATCATGAGAGCAAGGCGGGGGGAAGTAAATTAAAGCTGAGATTCTCTTGCAATTGTGTCGTTCCAGCTGTTGGGGTTTTACGAAAAACACCAAATATGGCAACACCTAATCACATCATGAGAATTGGGCAACACTGATGTAACTCCTGATATTGCAATTATTCTGAATTCAAATCTAGGACTTGCAACTCCAATCTCTTTGAATAATGAAGCTGTTGAAGCAGTCTCCAGCTTTTGCTATTTGGGTTCTATACTCACCACTTCCTCCAGCTCTCACACGGAGATTGTCCATTAGATTGGCATCGAAGCACAACAACCAATGACACTGAAATCAACAACAAAAAAATATCAATCAGTAACAGTTGACAAGGCTGCAGGGAGCCAATGTTACCCACCCTGAGGCAGCACAGGGAGCCCTCAGCAGCCCTGCTGTCACCAAATGAGTGACTGGATCCATGACAGTGGAGCTACTGAGCACTCCCTGCATTGCCTGGGGGCTAGTGACGGCTGATCCCTGCAGGAGCAGGGTGCAGTCCTGTTGGGGCAGAGCAGAGACCACCTCCTCCCTTCCAGGATTGCAAGGAGGAGAAACCTGCAGCAATTGGCCACCCCACTGCTGAATGGCTCCTGTGGCAGTTCCAGGAGCCTTCTGCAGGCCTGCTGTCACAGACCTGGGCTCTCACCCTGCACCTTGTGCCTGTAGAGACTGGGTGTTGCTGGCCCAGAACCACAACAGCTGATCCGCCGAGTGCTTCTTGCATGGCTACAGGGCTGGTGTCACACAATCCTACAGGCACTGGTGTGGGGGACACTTTGGTTATCCTAGCCCAACAGAGCAGAGACTCCCAGCCTTGTCTGCAAGGAGGAGGACAAGGTCTCGGCTGTGACAATGGTCTCGGCTGTGACAATGGTCTCTGGGCTCACCATTTCCTGCCCGGAGATGGCTCACTCACTCTTGGATGGTGAGTGAGTGGGGTTAATGATACCTAATCCCTCTGGGCACGAGATGCAGGCAAGGCTGCAATCCTGGTCCAGCAGAGCCAAGACCCACAGCCATTACTGCAAGAAGTCATGTGTTCCAGACACAGAGGTAGCCACTCCATCCCTGGGCAGGAGCCATCCAGCAGCAGGATATCCTGCCCCACAGCCAGGGGCCTCAGTGCTAGCCATGGCCATGAGAAGGAGAATATCTGCTATGCCCTGCCAGGCCCACAGCTGTCCCTGCAACTTGTGCCTGCAAGGATCCAGTCTCATTGGTCCTGTGGCCATGCAGGGACCTGCAGGAACTCCACTGTCATGGCCCTGCTTGCTCATTGACTAGCTAGCAGGGGTGGGGCAGGTGGGGAACCCACCTCCAGGCAAGAACTGTTCAACAGTAAGGTATCTTCCCCTGGGGTGGGGGGATCATCCATTCTCCTCAACCCCGCTCATAGGGTTACCACCTTTGAAATGCAAAAACCACACCCAGACCCCATAAGGCAAGTGGGTCACAATCCCAGTCCCCAAACCACAAGGCAACTCTGCAACACTGCCTACTTCAACAGCCACTTAGAGTATCTAGAGAGACAACACACATAGATAAGATTGAGAACATCCTTTTCTTATTTAAACTGCAGAAGTGGGAACACTGCAGCATCTTAGCTGGACACAGACATTTTAGATATCACCGTGTATTGCGATGATGATGCCAATCTCTAGAGCCATGTAAAAACAAACACCTGGCAGATTAAATTATTTTTCTGGCAACTGGCAAGTCCATTAAAACAACAGCCAGGCCAGTCAAATATCAGCCAAGGGGTATCCCTACCTGCTCAGGGTCCCTGCTCTGTAAGCCCAAGAAAACTGCAGCCTCCCCCATACCTTGTGCCCCTTTGGCTCAGCCCTTTGACTGTCCAGGGAACCCCCTGCAGCCCTGCTGTCAGCACTGCCCTAACTGTAATCCTACCTACCTCCCCAACTGTAAAAAAGAGTTTAAAATAGGGGGGAAATCTTAAACAAACACTGATAACCATCAAAACAGGGGGACAGGGGGAAGAATCAAATGGTGCCAAGTTTATTTCTCTTGCTGTTAGACCAGTGTGCACCTTAAAGTGCAGTTCTACTCTGAACAGTTAAAAAAATAAAAAGCACTTTCTTATCAACAGGTCTTCTCCCCACGTGTATTCCAAGTCATGTCTGCTTACTTGAGGGAAGAAAGTAACCTTCTACCATCTTCTGCTCCCGTTAGCCCTGCAAAGCCAACACATCTAAGACAGAATGACCTTTAGTCTTTCTTGTCCAGTCACAAATTATTTGCCAAGTTCTGTTTAAAGGCCCAATCGGGTACACTTTTGCAACCCTACTAAGTGTATGCTGTATATGACAATGAAGGCATAAATTGAAGACAACCACATAGTACTGGCAGCACTGGGGGTGGAGTTTGACTTTCATGGCTTCTATTACTAGTGATGAGAAGTAAAATCTCAGCTTGGTGTTGAGATCTCAGGTTAAGTTTGCAGGACTGGCAGTTAGAAAAACATTTTTACTGGTCAACGGAGCACATTTGCTCTGGAAGCCGTGGAGAGACAAGTATGGAACATTATGATACCACTTTACACAGCCACTTTTCAGAGTAGAACTGCACTTTAAAGTCAAATTTGTCAAAATGTCAAGAAAACAATGAAGTACCCCACAGAGTCTGCAAAACTTCAAGGAAAGCCACATGTTGCCATTAAGCAAAATTAGTGGTCACAATCTATCCCCTTTTAGCATGTGACAGGAGATCATTGATAACAGTTTTTGCTGTTCAGCACTGACAAACCTTTTTCCCAATGGCAGCTTAACCTCCCTGGCTTAGTTTATCAGGGCTCAGAAAGACAGGCACCAAACTAGAGGGAAGGCTCTTTTAGTCTATGACCTTAATGTGATAGCAACTAACTTAAGGAATTTTTCATAGTCATATTCCCCCATATAGTAAATATCAAACTCTGGTCATTTTAAGTGCATTTTATCTTCCATTGATATATGAGATGAAATGGAAAAGCAGCATTACAATGCTTATATATGAAGTATTTTATATTGCCAGCAGAATATAACTGATATATTAATTTACATGTTGACTAAACCAGTTTAGAATCCTTCAGACTGCTGATAGCCATTCACTTAGATAGTTCAGACTACTTTCCAAAAGTGTTATATTAAATATACTTTTCGAATGCACAGAGTCAATCATATGAGGTATAAAAACTGAAAATGCTCCTAGTTCACTTGAACAGAGATAGGCAATGTTTTGATTCAGAAAATAACTCAGTTATAGTGGTTTGGTTTTATGGGGAAATAACTGAAAGCACCTGAATAATAGAGCATTTTATACTCTCCCAGTTTCTTTTGCTCACTTGTGACAGAGTACAGCAAATATTATCTCCATTTCCACTTCAAACAATTCTTGTTCTGCTTCTAGGCAAATTGAACAATAAAATTTTTTTAAAAACCCTCTAAACACTGGGCTTGGCATTATTTGTATATATGTACTGTGCAGAAACACAGTAAACCAAAACCCTGTATAAATAAGCTTCATAGAATAGCATGGAATAAACCACCTTGCAGCATGGACAAATATTATAAACAGTGGGTGCCCCTGACAAGGAATACTTCCTGCATCGTGCTATATAATTTTCTCTCTGTTTTTGCAGTATTTTCTATACAATGCTTCCAATAGCAAATGTATTTCTTCACTATAACACACATAACGATGGTGACCTGCCAATCATCCTCTTTTCCTTCCCCGTTGGCTAGTGAAAAGAGCAGTAGTTAGGAGGGCAGCAACTGGGGCAGAAAGGCAGTTCCCAGACTGAAAGGTCCATCCCATCTCAGCCACCCTGATCTCTGTAGGAAAGAAGGAAAACTTCCCACTTGGACATTAAACCACAGTAGGAAATGAGAGGTTGAGGTGAATCCCTTACTAGGGATTCCAGCCTCTGTGCAGGAGACTCATTCCCTGCATGGAAGAATGAGTAACAAGACTTTTATCATCACCTCACCATCAGCCTTCAGGGAGATGAGAGCAAGGAGACAACTCTAAAGACTTTTTAACGTCTTGTGACTGGTAAGCAGCTATCTATACACACACCCACTTTTCTGAGGCATCCGTTGTCCTCCTGCCACTGACTAAGGAGAATGAAAGCACTCTAAGGTGCACAGATGAGAACAATTTCTCATATACACACAAGCAGAACACATTTCTTGGACTTAAACAGAAGTTATCTTCCTGCTGAGACACTAGGCTTGGATCCTGTCCTGTTCCTCTCCACACCACCTGGCTTCTTCCCAAAACCCTCAACATTTATTTCACTGTGATATCTACAGGGTAGACAGTTACCCACACTCTGACTTGGGGGATTCCTATGTAAGTTATGTGGCCTGAAGCTGTGGAAGGTAAAGAGCTCTTGGCTCACCTCAGTTAGTGAACAGGGGGCAGAATGGCTATAGAATTGTCTCATCTGTGTAAGCTATTTAACTAGAATTCTAAATGGGCAGATGCTCCAGAAGGGAAGGAGCTCACTGCTACCCTCTGAATGGTGAATAGAGGAAAGTATGGCTACAGGGAGTTGTATTTACATAAACTTTCTTCCTGTGACACTTTGGGAGGCACCGTAACTGTACATATATTCAGAATTCATTGGGTAGTGGAACTGAACTGAAAGGAGAGAAGGAGGAGGGGGAGAAGGAGAGTTGCTACCTTGTGGCTAGAAGTATATCAGTTGTTGTAAGATAGCTCAAGGCTCTTAAATGCTACTTGTTCCTGTCTGTTTCACCATTGACAAGAGACAAAACAAAGACAGCTCTTTGCTGAAGCTACAGAGGGCAGCAATACAGCTGTGTAAACTCTAATGAGGCCCCTTCTACCCAGTCACTAAATCACTAATATCTGGGTTAAGTAGTGGGCCCTCAGGACAGGACCAGGCATCATATGCCAAGAAACTGGAGACACACTCACCCAAGTGTACCTCAAGACTTTGGGACTATGTTACTGCAGACACCATATGGTAAGTGATGATTAGCTGAGGGAGGAGAGTGAAGTGAGATGACAAAAGGACATTTGCCTATTGACTGTTCAGACCAGCAGATGGGGAGCTGAGTTCATGGACTACTGCCAAAGTTACCATGAGAAAATGTTTTATTTATCATTCATATAGTCATATGGTTGTGTTTTCCCAAGTTAATTCTATGTTCTCTTTTCCCTACTAATGCTTTTTTCTTGTTTCCATACACTAGACCAGGGCTTATGAGTGAAGTGTTGTCTACTAAGGGAACCCTGGGCAACTATTTAGCAATCCCAGAAGTTCTGGATGGGGCCTTAAGTTGGTGATGTTTGTTATTTTTAAAAGTGATCCCTAGCTATTTGAACTTGGCCCTTGTTGCAGCAGACCACACCTGGCCAAAGGTTATACACACGCTTTGGAAGCAGCAGATTTCTAGTATGCTATACTTTTTGGGTGCACTGTAACACACTCAGACTGAGACACTCAGGGTTATTAATTCAAACCTTTATTTGAACCAAAAGCATTTGTTGAGGTTAACAACTACTATTAAAGCAATCAATAGTAACAGTCTGGCAGAAAAAAAATCTGTTTCCTTCTCCTGGGACATAGACAGTGTCATGATGGATTTCTCCTCCAGTGATCTATATTTAAACATATTCATTATCCTTCCAATCAACATTAAGCATTATATATCTTCCAAATAACATCAAACACCTTTACACTACTAGCCATTTCTTTGGTTAATTATCAAGCATACATAACCCATATATGGTGACGTTGACATCAATTGGCTACTTATCTCATGGTTGGTTTTCTCTACTATACTTTTCTATTTGCTTCAGTTTCCCCGATCTTGTCCATAATGGTACTTTCTTGTTTATCTCAATTTTCCTATTATTCTGGTCAGCGACCTGGGTGGGGACACCCTATTAGCACTTATCTAAAAAGCAATTTACACAACTTCTAGCCTGGTTACCTTTTTGCAGCTTTAACAGAAATTTTCCATCCTAGAACATAAACAAGTTAATTTAGAAATACTTGTCAAATCTTGTCACACTTTGATCTTCAGCTGACTCAGGTCTGACCATTGTTGCTCCTACCTAACCTGTATATTTTAGCTCTCTAATATGCTACACTTATGACATGTCATCTTGGGCAATCAGTAACAAGGCTTCACATTGCATGGCATGACATACCGTAGGACAGTGTGTGAAGTCATCATACAGCACAACTTTCATGATTAACCACACAATACAGGACAAAGTATTGAAATTTAAAGGCAGGACACATATTAGATCGTACCCAGCTTGAAAGGAAGCTGAAAAGCATTAACGTGAAACACCAGATAAGATATTTTACTGATAACAGAATTCTATTGGGATACAAAAATATGGCACCTTTCTAATATAATATGTCATTATAATACCAAGGGGTCCTATCAGCAGCCTTCTGTTGTTTGTGATAATAGAAATCATCTCACTTTTCATTACATTAAACACTACAGCAGAGTTAAGATTTGGAACATTCAGTGGGAAGGAAATTGCCTGAATACTCTGATAACAACTGGGACTTCCATAGTTGTCACCGTTCAACATCTTTTACAACAATTTCAATAATGTAGCCAAAATAAACTAATGAACAGTGCAGCTGAATGGATTCTACACACACCCGGATTCTAATTTGCACACAGTGAATACTTCTAAAGGAGATAAAAAACACTTGAATATTGGGAATTTGCTGTGACAATATGGCTAGTTCCCTTAACTCAGTAGTAGTCACCATTGCATAAATCAGATGTTCTATTTGTTTACATTACTTTTTGCATATACTACCATTGCTGTGCATACGTTTGCTTTAATTCTTTAAAGAACAAATCTCTCAGATATTAAACTTTGTGAACGTATTGCACATTGTTTAATGCACTTTCAGCTAAATGCCTTTTTTTAAATGTCAGAGCTGTTGCCATTTGAATCCCTGAGTGCACTATCACAACCTTTTTCTTTTTCCAAAATACATGAGAGGTATAGAGATGCTAGAATTAGCACATCTGCAGAAGAACATCTTCCATTATTTGATGTTTTGGCTTCCTTTTTATTAAGCACTGAAGACTCTTTCTGCTGGACACATGCTAGTCTTTTGCCTTCTATGTACTCCACTTAGTATGTTTCATTTTTAGTGAATATTGCATTATCTACCGATAGTATAACTGGTTAAAAAGTGCTGGTGCTGCTGAAAATGACCTCAACACAAAATAAAGGAAATTCATAAACATCCTGAGGATTTCTTTTGCCAACAAGCTCTAACTAACAGCACCAAATCGTATTTTAAGTATACTCTTGACAGGTATGAAATTAACATCACCCTGTTTAAGTCCTATGTCAGTTCTTAAGGGTACAGTTAGCATACACTGTTTGGTTAACACACTCCAATTCTTGTAGGTATGGATCACCTCACAAGAGTGAAATGTGTATGGCCCCACATGTCTAGAACCCAGGCCTGCAGAACTGCTAATAGGTAGCATCGCCATGCTGCCACCCACCCAAAGCTGTAACTAGCTTGCTCTCCACTGCCCACAATTGGCTGTGGAACGTGGGAAGTCTGACAGACAGCAGCTCCATGGCCCTGATTGGCTCCCCATTCTATATAAATCTAAGGCACATTCCAGAAAGTGCCCTGGTGACAGTGTGGATTCTCTGCAGCTGCCCTGACCATTCCTTGCTCCTGAACTCCTGGCTTCAACCTCTGCTTGATTTAGACATCGCTTTCTGACTCATACCCTGAAATGCAACTCATACTCTGATCCCTGGTATTAGCCCTAGCCTGGAACCTGATTGTGCCCTCCTCTGATACTCCCTCCCTCAGATTTGCTCCTGTTCTGACCTTTTGTCCTGACTGCCTGTGTTGGGATCCTGACAAGATGGTGCATCAGGCAGCACACTGAATCAATACTTGTTCTCTAGTGAGACTGCCAACAAGGGTGCTAAACTGTAGTAGTGATTTTTGGACTGCAAAGCCCTGTCCTATAGAAACAGGACTGAGATCATAATTTTATTTCACACTGGTCAGATGTGCATCGGTTATGAATGAATGATCGAAAGATGTAAAGTGCTGTACCCCACTATCAGTTGCATTATCTAGTCCCTAGTGCATGACAGTGTGCCTTTTCAATGTAAAGATTTAGGCCCCAGTACTGCAAACATGCACATGAATAATTTTATCACCTGAGTAGGCCTATTGATGTCATTGGAAGTGCTGAGAGTAAAGTTGTGCACTTTCTTATGAAAGACTGGCCCTTAAGTCATTTGGCCAAGTCAAATTGTGGTTCCACTGACATCAAAAGGAGTTTTGCCAATGACTTCAGTGGGACCAGAATTTGCCCCGATGTATACGCTTTCTGTACTAAAGTACTATAGTTATTAGTGGGGCCATAAAAAAAGCATCTAGCTATAAAATTTCCACTTTGTAGTCAAGATTATATTATTACATTAGAAAGACATTTTAGTCAACATTACATTATCACCTTTAGAAATATAGTTAACGACAATGAGCCACATTCATTCCTGGTGTGACTTCACTAACATCCAGTGTTGGGGTTGCCTTAGATTCTTCAATGTGACTAGGCCAAATAACCCCAGTAGCAAGGAGTACCAGCTATGGCTGGCCAGAGGACTATGCCTAATCCTCTCAGACACTGAGCAGGTCTCTGTGAACTGCTCCCATTGCACAGAGACTGATTTTCATAGCCCTGTACAGTAATGGCATTAGCTACCTGAGATATCTCCTCTCCTATGATAACTCCACATGACAACTTTGTTCCCCTGGAAAAAAAAATCTATACACAGACAGGGGGAGACTCAGCTACTGGAGACATAGCTTTCACAAGAGTGGGACAACACTAGTGAACTCATTCCAAGATGGAATAAGAATGATCCCCACTTCTACCACACAGAGAAATGCATGTTTAACTTATCAGTGAGAAAGTTTATTGCAGAAAAGCTATCAGCTCCTTACATTAGTGTGTGTGACTATATATAAACAACTGTAAGTATATTGGTCACATGGATGCTATGGTGTTCAGAGCAACCTTCTAAAAATAAATCAATGGAGTTAGAACAGAGCTGATTTTTGGCCCTTTGTCTTGTTGTAACTTTATGTATGAAAATAGTACATTTTTTTAAAAAGTGCCTAGCTACAAATGCACTTAATTGTGCACTGGCTCATACTCCTGGAACATCACTGATGTTAATAGGCCAAATTAATTTCTCTCATGGGATATCAGACTGCACAATTTGGCTCTGTGTGTTTCCTTTCCTCTGCTGGATTCTAAAGCAAAAGCCTGGATGGAAAAATCAGAAATGATCCACTGAACAAACTTCTGATTTCCTCAGCAGCTGCCTACATTAAATACAACTTTTTGATCAATTTAATAATTTGTTATACCACTCTACCTTCCAAGCTCTTCCTTAAGAAAAGGGCATCTGAAAATTCATGGACAATAAAGATGTGCTGAATTCAGTTTTTCTTTTATGTTAGAAGAATTATTGGCCTTCTGCAATATAAATTACAACCAGACTGAGTTTTTAATTTTAAAAAAAAAATCACAAATGGAAAAGTACTGATATTGCTCTGTTCCAGAATTCCTCTGATACAGGGTTTAAATGAGAAAGAAAATTCGATAAAGATCATAATCTCTGACCAGGCTGCACTAAAGATTTCATTTTTATTATAGATTTGTGATGCTCTCTGAGTTTGTTTGGCTTTGGCAATCACAAACAGAACACATTAACCACATGGAAATTCTCATCTTTTTGATGAACTAAACATATTCTTCTTGATTCCCTTTCTCGCATCATTGACGATAGGCTTTGGTGTCCAACTGTGATAATGTCCTGTGTTCAGAACACACACTTCTCTGTATGAACCTAACAGCCAATTGACATCTTGATGGCTTTCTTGTCCTCCATAAGGGTATAAGCAAACACAGGCAGATGCAGCTCATGCTTAACTGAAGAGGAAAAACTTGTTCTGACTAGTTGCATCTTAATACACCTGTTACGTGTAATACATATGTCAGGCACCATCTGTTGTAAAGTTCCCCCTTCCCCTCCTCTCCCTCCGTGCTTTAAATAAGGCAAACAAATAAAATGTTAAGATGCTCAAATATCTCAGAGGTAAAGAAATTCATTCTAATGGCTACTCATCAAGAGTTGAGATTTTAACATAAAAACCGCACTAGAACAGAATGAGATTTAAATCAATGGATTGTTCTATTTAATAGCTGTTCACATTATTCACACAATACTTCAATCAATTCACATGACCTTTGTCATAAACAGATGGTTAAGGGTTAATGTCTCTTTTATCTGTAAAGGGTTAAGAAGCTCAGTAAACCTGGCTGACACCTGACCAGAGGACCAATAGGGGGACAAGATACTTTCAAATCTTGGTG
>NC_133769.1:72241352-72289010 GCF_003597395.2 Chelonoidis abingdonii | reverse complement strand
ATTGATTTTTCCTTGTTTTAAGATCCAAGGAGATTGGATCTGGACCTACCAGGGATTGGTGGGGGGATGGTTAATTTCTCCTTGTTTTAAGATCCAAGGGGTTTGGATCTGTGTTCGCCAGGGAATTGGTGAAGTCCCTCAAGGCCACCCAGGGAGGGGAGAGTTTTGGGGGGACAGGAAGTACTCCAGACACTGAAATTTCTGGGTAGTGGCAGTGTATCAGATCTAAGCTAGTAATTAAGCTTAGAAGTGTCCATGAAGGTCCCCACATTTGTACCCTAAAGTTCAGAGTTGGGAAGGAACCTTGACAACTATTCTATCAGATGGTGTTTCAGTCAACTCCCACCATGTCTGGAGACTTACAAAGTAACATGATAGCCAAGCTGAAATCCTCTCTGAAGCCACAGATTAAATACATACAGTGGGACAACTTAGTATTGAGAGAGATTCTTGCATTTAAACCCAGAATGGAAATTGAACATTTCCTCTGTCTTAGATCTGTTATTTCTGAGTCTCTGATTTGCTGAATAGCCTAAATGTATCAGTCAGCCAGGTTCTGTGTTGTACACTAGGTCTGATGTCACCATCAGCAATAAGACTATGAACGATAAATGTTCAACTGACTTCTGATCTTGATGCTGAGATTTACCTAGAGCATATTTAAACAGTGTAACTAGTAAACAGAGAATAATATGGAAATCATGGTGTACGCTTGCGTAAAATTACCATTCTTTAGGGAAGCCACTTGATTCAGTGGATAAAGAAAAGGCTGGAGACTCAGGTTACCCATGTTTTATTCCAGGTTTTAATGTGTGATCTTGAATGAGCAACTCTAATTTGGAGGCCTTTGCTTTTTGACATTTGAAATATGTAGGTCCTGATTTTCAGAGCTCCCCAACTCCTGTTGAGATCAATGGAAAACGCAGGTGCATATCACCTCTGAAAAAATCTTTAGGGGCTTGAAGATCTACAAAGAGGATGTGAGTCCTATTGTATTAATTTCAATGGAATTAATGGGCCCAGACTGACAAAGGTGTTAACATCAACCTCCTACTCTACAGCACTAAACAGTTACACATGACTTGGAGTTTCAAATACAGAGATCTCTGTTTTATCAGTCCAAAGACACACAACCCATTAAGGGTTTAATTAAGCCTTTTATTCAAGATACAAATGAAGAAGGAAGAACACGTGAAAGTATGATGTAAAGTTTTCATTGTAACAATATTCCTTTCTCCATTAGCTGCAGAGTTTTCATAAGGAACCCCATCTGACAGTCTTTTAGAGCAGTGATTCTCTACTAGGGATATGCGTGCCCCTGGGGGTACACTGAAGTCTTTCAAGGGGTGCATCAACTCATCTAGATACTTGTCTAGTTTTATAACAGGCTATATAAAAATCATGAGTGAATTCAGTATAAACTAAAATTTCATACAGTCAATGACTTGTTTATTCTGCTTTATATACCAGGAGTGGCCAAACCTACTGACCCACCAAGCCACAGATGACAATATTTAAAAGTCCAAGAGCCGGAGCACAACTGACAGAGCTCGGGGCTTCAGCCCTGCTTCTGCTGAAGCCCGAGCCCCGACAGGTGTGCCCCATGGGGCTGAAGCCCTAAGACCACCACCGCCCCTCCCCTGGGCAGAAGCCCCTACCCCACCCTCTGTTGCAAGGCAGGAGGTCCCAAACTCCCACCTACCCAGTCTGGTAGGTGGCGAATGGGAGAGAAGTTGCGAGGGGGGGCTCCGTGAGCTGCACTTTAATGGTAAAAGAGCCACATGTGGCTCGCAAACCACAGTTTGGCCACCACTGTACTATACACTGAAAAGTAAGTACAATAGTTTTATTCCAATTGATTTATTTCATAATTATATGGTAAAAAAGAGAAAGTGAGCAATATTTCAGTAATAGGGTGCTGTGACAATTTTGTATTTTTATGTCTAATCTTGTAAGCAAATAGTTTAAGTGAGGTGAAACTTGGGGGATATGCAAGACAAACCAGATTCCTAAAAGAGTTACAGTAGCTTGGAAAGACTGCGAGCCACTGTTCTAGATGGCATTAAAGATGGTAATAACTGTACTTTTGGGGGGAAAGAGGAAATTCATTGAGATGGGCTGGAGCTCTTTTTGCTGTTGTTAAAGTTCAATGTTGTTTCCTTGAAAACACAACAAAGCAAACATACACAAAAGGAGGGAGAAAAGAACAGCAACAAATAGAAAGTCTCATTTCTATCTCTGGAGTGACATTCATTTGCAGCCTTGATGTTGGAGAAGCACAGACCCAGCACCTGGGTTTATTAAGTACTTTTAGACCTGGGAAATGTGTACCAGCATGGGGCTGTTTAAAGCAATGTTTTTTCTGACTCTCTAGTCACAAGCTCTTAAGCAGCAACCAGAGTTTAACATCCCAGGGAATGATCTGGAATTAGCTAAAGCCAGCAGAGGTGGCAGCATCATCGGATTTCTGTCTCTAGCCTGGTCCGGTCAGGACAATGAAAGTCAAACAGTGGCATGGTGAAGCTTGCTTCTTTCAGCCCATCCATTTCCCAGTTGCTTTTATTTCCGCCCACACACACACACACCAGTCTTTTATTAAGACCCCAAAGAGAGTGATAGGCAGATAAGAACACTCCTAATTTTAGTGCTTAATTTTCAACACACCATCTTTGGTCTATTGATTTCTGGTTTCATTCTTCTTTTTGTTTCCCAAACACAATCTCCACACAATCTTTGGGTTGTGTCAGTAAACCTTTAGTGTTTGGACAAATACAATTTTTAGGTTTCCCTTTTATACTTTGTTCTAAGCAATTTTATATAGCAGTCTGAGTTGGACTTTTGTTACCTTGAACACTTTAGGTACAGCCTGCTGCACAATGGAATCCACAATGCTACCTGATGGAATCCACTGCCTCAGGTTAGGCACCCAGTCTTCCTATACAGTGCATGGGAAGAGTTACACCCTTAAGAATGGGATCCAGTAGGAAATACTGAGGAAAGGGGTAGAGCCTAAGCCTCATCACTCAAAGGGAATTAGGTGCCTAAATCTGGGCTGGATGGACATGCCTATCTCCATTTGGGATTCACAGTTATGAACATGCTCCTGGAGTTAGGTGCCTAAACCCTTTATCATTAAACAAAAAACAGATGGTGCCCTGTGATTAAATGGGGCTTAAATCTCTGCCTCCAGTTATGCAGCTGGGGGATTTGATCCTGTGTTGCCTGCATCCAGAGGGCTACAGGTTATTGCAGGAACCACTCTCAGCCCAATCTACTACATGTAGCCCCACAGGCAAGACTGGATCCCACCAAGGCTCAAGTGTGAGGCAGACAGCAGACATCAGGACTTAGGTAACTGTGTGCTTGTACGCTGGCAGATTTTTAGGTGCCTAGGGAAATTTACCACTGGAGATATAGGTACCTGGGGAATGTAGGCACCTGCAAGCTTAGGCAGCAACTAAATGGGGGGTTTGAAGATCTAAATTTTGGATTTAAGCACCTAAAGTATCAGTTAGGCTCCTAAATCCTTTTGTACATCTAGCATTAAGTACCCAAATATGTATGCAAGGGTCTAATTTTATTCACCCACATTTGAAAACATTGTCCTTATGCTTTAAATTCTTTGTACTTCAGTATCCCTGTCTGTATGATAGGAGTAGTAATACTTAGGCACCTGTGAACTTTGGGGGTGAACTCAGACAGGAAGCATTTAAAAATAAAACGTGCCAAGAAAGATACACGTACAATCAAATTATTGTGTGTGAAGTGACTTTTTTATGATAAGTTTTATGTAAATGTATACAAAAATTGAATGAGGGTCTCTAATTCTCAGCAAGCTGCTAGTGCTGATGAGTGTTACAGAATTTGGTCACGTCCGGTTTTTTTTAATTCTTATCCAAATTGAACCTTCAAATCATTTGAGGTAAACCCTGCAATTACAGCAACCTAATTAAAGGCAATCAAATACTATGGATTTATATCTCAGCTTTGCATGCTGCTAAGAGTAAAGAGGAGTGACACATACCCCTCTCTGAATCCTAATCAAGCATAAGCTTATTTTAACATATAAAATATCTTCTGCAAACTAATAAGCAAAATAAATGAATACATAGTTTGACTACAGATATATCATTGATGGGATGGACTTTATCATCGCCTGCAAGGATCAATCAGTAGGCTACATGATTAAAAACAGCTAAAAGAAACAGCACATCAGTCCAAGAAATGCAAATCGGCAGAAGAGAATAAACTACAATGGTATCCGATAATAAATCACTGCTGCAACCATGAGAAATAAATTTCAGTATTTCATGTTTAACTATCAAAGCTCTGATGGAGCTGAGGTGTAGAGATTTTAATATTTTGTGACATCTATGTGACTTTGCACTGTATATGATTTTATGAAAATATGCTAATGAGGTTAAATATAATGTAACTGGAATATGCTTCATGCAAAAGGTCTCCTGTAACATATCATTACAAAGCTTATAATCTACTGAGTGTGTTAATCCTATTTTTATAAATGTATCACTCTTGCATCTGAAACTAGAAATATGAAATATAACTCTGAGGGCCTATTGTAATTATGCAAAGTCTGGGCAATTAATGGCGGTTTGGAATCTTGATGACTCCCATTAACCGGGTCAATTGTCTGCAGATGGCTCTGTTTTACTTGTAAGTCTCCCTGTGTACCTGAGTGCTGGCAAGTGTGTAATGAAGCCTTACAGTGACGTGTGATCATGTCACCTGAACTGGAATCCAACTTTAACCTGGAGTTTTTCCATTGAGAAGGATGGGGTGGGAACCCAGAGAGGGACAAAGGATTCCTGCCTTATGCAAAAGATATATAAATGGGAGGAACAGAACAAAGACAGTAGCCATCATGAGAAATCCCCTAGCTACCACCTGAGCTGGAACAAGGGCTGTCCCAGGGGAAAGGATTGTGCCCAGACTAGGAAGGCATCCAGTCTGTGAAAGAGACTTATTGAAATATCTCTCAGAGTGAGATTTTATCTGTATTCAGTTTTATTACTGTATTAGGCTTAGATTTGCATGTTTTATTTTATTTCACTTGATAATTCACTTTGTTCTCTCTGTCACTACTTGGAATCACTTAAATCCTACTTTCCGTATTTAACAAAATCACTTTCTACTTATTAATTAACCTGAAGTATGCATTAATATCGGGGGGGGGGAGCAACAGCTGTGCCTATCTCTCTATCAGTGTTATAGACGGTGAAGAATTTATGAGTTTACCCTGTATAACCCTGCAATTAGGCGTCCAACCAGACACCCAAGTCAAATATGATGAGGATTTGAAAATCTTATTCATCATATAAAAAAATTCTACCAATCCCAAAGGATCAGACACGTTACTTCCCAGTTAATTAATATTTCAGATCTTACCCAAATACATGCTTACAGCCAATTCTTATTAACTTAACTAAAATTTAGTTAAAAAGAAAAGAGAGTATTGGTTAAAAGATCAATATACATATAGATATAAGTACAGTTCTGTGATCAGATTCATAGCAGAGACGGTGAGCTTTGTAGTTGCAAAGAAATAGTCCATAGGCTATAGTTCAATGTTCATATTAGGGGTGATTTCAGATGAGGACTGGAGATATCTGCATGAAGCATCAAGCACATCTGAGATAAAAAGGATCAGGACCCAAGCCCTTTTTTATACAGTCTCATGCCTTCTTTGACAGCTTGGAGTCCTTTGGTGAACAATAGGCAATCATGGGGATTTTGAGGGAGACCTATTTCCTAAGCTTTGCTGGTAATTAGCTACATAGATTACCATAAGGCAATTGCCTGTTTTTCCACTATTTGCAGATGATTTGCTATACATTTCAAAGAGAGATGAATTCAGTGACGTTACTACATTTACAGTTCATATAAAATTCATTTATCAGTTCTACAGACAAACAGGAACTGTCTGTTTACATGGCTAACATTCTATAAGATATAACTACACACATACATCACCTCCAATTCTCTAACAGTACAGTTTGCATTTCAAATTTATAGCCTATCTACCATGGAGTGGCCCTAATTACCATTCACATACTTTTCTAACATATCTAAAGGGTGAATCTGGGTTATTTATCTTTCTGGACATGCATCACACTTTGTATAAGATTCATTGCAGTTATATAAAAATGGTAGCAACAATGGTTTACATGGTCGTACTTTAATCAGATAATGTCACAGACATATATTCATATCCAGATCAGGGACCCTGGATGTTCAGCATAATCTTCCACCTATTATCTGTATGTTCCAGGGTTCAACTACTGTAAAGCTCAGTATGCCAGGATATGATGGATCTGTATTGGCTCCTGTCCCCTTTTGGATTAATCCTCTTGGTGAAGTATGTCTAGAAGTCTCACACCCTTGCATCTGTTGTGGAAGAAATTTGTATCAGGAGGGCTGGATGACTATCAAATTTCTCTGGCAAGGAATAATTTAGAAAACTATTTCCTGTTTGTCACAGTGATGCTCCCTGAGACTGGCAAGCATAGTTAATATAACAATCTCCTGTTAACTCTGTAAATGGTTAAGGGAATAAAGGCATAATGGTCATCAGGAGAAAAAAAATGGTCATTAAGGAGACAAAAAAATCTCTTCTGAATAACACTGTTATATTTTTATAAACCAAAACTAGCTGAAACCATCCTTGGTATTTTTCCAGGATCTGTTTAAAATAAAAATGCATTTTTACAACACATTTACTATGCATTCCTTCCAAGTTATAATCCTCTAGACTCTTATGCTTAATCTGACAGATATGCATTAATCATGGTGACATCTCTTCCTCTAACATGCATGGAATCAGTGCACTAATATTAGATGCAAAGTATCTTCAGTGTTGGGAAACTTGCTCATTAGAAAAATGCTTCTTAAGCCCATTCCTGACAAATAATGGCATCCGAACATAGTCTGCAATTTAAAAAATCCTCAATAAATTCCAGTATCAATATACTAAATTAAAAATTATTGCCAATTAATCTGCATTACAGAATAACCAAACTAATTATACAGAACATTGGCTGGAACATGTCTGCAGAGGTCTATCACAAAAAGGGGATTTGAACTTTCCTATTCTCAATTAAAAGAGAAAAAAATCCTAAGAGATAAGAGGAAAAAAATCATTTTTAAAATAGTTGCCAATTTATATCCTGTGCCATATCTAGAGCTGAATTCCAATCCAGCCTTTACAGAGTAAATTGTATACAACATGCTACAAAAAGTAAAGTTTTTCTATCAAGCTTTTTGGCCTTTTAGGATTTATTATAATAATCTTATTACAATTATCCATTGAAATCCATAAATTCTGCCTAAACAAGGGTGGCACAATATGGCCTATAGCAAATTGGCCAAGCACCAACTATAATTATGCAGATTATATACACATGGTACAAATCTTTCAGGAGTAACTTTGTAACTGGCAAGTAATGGAGCATATTCACACTCTGGGAATTCAGAATTTGGTATTGATAAACAGCAATTAGCCATCTTCTGATGAACACAACTGTGCAGTCAAACACCTAAGGTTTCCCTGAGTCACACACAGTGTTAGATGCTGTCACATAAGAGATTAGTCATTTCACACTAGAATTTCACTAAGCACCCCAGAAGCTTAAAAAAAATGTTCACAGCAAGAGCGGAAATTTCTTGATCATCATAACCTTGAGTCATACCAGATTATGGTGGAAAAAACATTCAGGACACATTTGCAACATTTAAAGATTGCTTTCTTGGTTTGAATAAAATGAAAGAAACTAAATTCTGAAGATAAGCAGTCTGATCAATGCTGCTGCAGTGCTTCTGGTTAAAAATATCTCAATTCACATATTCCTTGCATCTGTTGCTTTTCTTCTCATTTTTTATTCCTCTGAACAGGTCTTCATATCAGTCTCTGGCAGCAGTTCTTCTTATTCCAACCTCTCTACTTTAATGGCCACATCAACTCAGCACCCCAAACATTAATGACCTTATCCTAATTCCACCTCAGAGGCAAGGAAATACTACCTTCATTTTCCAGGTGGGAAACTGAAGAGATTGGGGACTTGCCAGATGCCACATGAAGTCTATAGCAAAGCTTACAACTAAACTCAAGGTTTCTGAGTCCCAGGACTTGAGAATCTCCATTGCCCTGCCTCTTGTGAAGTCATTACACCAGTGCAAAATGGGTGTAAAATGCTAATGGTGCTATTGTACACCCACTGCACTGACATAAGTGACTACACCAAGCTCTGGGCAATAGAAAATCAGGTCCCTCTTCTAGTGCCTTAACTAGTGCATCCATTGGCTCTGTCATTCACTAGGGTGGAAGGAGAGAGAGATACACTATGTCCTGTTCTATATTAAAGAAATTCGCAACAGTGTAACTACATCAGTGTAGTTGCACAGGGGCAAACCCTAATGTACATGAGCAGCACCTGTGAAAAGCAAACCTTACACCAGTGCAGCTTACTCTGGTAAGTGACCATATTAAGCTGTTCCAGTGTAAGACTCAATTTCTCCTGGTGCAGCACAGCTACATGCTGCAAGGCCCCACAGTAAGCCAACATTTTTATGGCTGACTTAGAACAACACTTCCTCAGCTCTCGTCTCCTAGCACCCCTCCTCTACTTGTGCTACATTGATGACATCTTCATCATCTGGACCCATGGGGAGAAGGCCCTTGAGGAATTCCACCAGGATTTCAACAATTACCACCCCACCATCAACCTCAGCCTGGACCAGTCCACACAAGAAGTCCACTTCCTAGACCACTACAAGTTCTAATAAGTGATGGTCACACAAACACCATCCTATACCAGAAACCCACTGACCACTATACTTACCTACATGCCTCCAGCTTTCATCCAGACCACATCACATGATTCATTATCTACAGCCAAGCTCTAAGATACAACCGCATTTGCGCCAGTCCCTCAGATGAGACAAACACCTACAGAATCTCTATCAAGCATTCTTAAAACTACAATACCCACTTGGCGAAGTGAAGAAACAGATTGACAGAACCAGAAGGTACCCAGAAGTCACCTACTACAAGACAGCCCAGCAAAGAAAGTAACAGAATGCCCTGGGAGACAGGTCGGTTCTCGCTTACAGACAGCCTCTCAACCTGAAGCAAATACTCACCAGCAACTACACATCACACACAAAAACACCAACCCAGGAACCAAACCCAGCAACAAACCCCAGTGCCAACTCTGTCCACATATCTATTCAAGGGACACATCATAGGACCTAACCGCATCAGCCACCCCAACCACTGGGGCTCGTTCACTTGCACATCTGCCAATGTGATATATGCTATCATGTGCCAACAATGCCTATCTGCCATGTACATTGTCCAAACCGGACAGTCTCTATGCAAAAGAATAAATGGACACAAATTTTACATCAGGAATTATAACATTCAAAAAACAGTAGGAGAACACTTCAATCTCCTGGTCACTCAATAACAGACCTAAAGTGGCAATTCTTCTACAAAAAAGACTTCAAAAACAGACCTCAACGTGAAACTGCAGAACTGGAATTAATTTGCAAACTGGACACCATCAAATTAGGCCTGAATAAGATGGGAGTGGTTGGGTCATTACAAAACCTGATTCCCCATACCTAATTTTCCCCTACTCTTTACTCCGACCTTCTTGTCTACTGTTGAAATGGGTCATTCTCATTACCACTTCAAAAGTGATTTTCCTCCCTGGGTATCTTACTGTTAATTGAATTGTCTCTTTGGACTGACCTCCCACTTGGTAAGGCAACTCTTATCTTTTCATTCTATGCTGTGTATTTATACCTGCTCCTGTATTTTCCATCCATGCATTGATGAAGTGGATTTTAGCCCACGAAAGCTTGTGCCCAAATAAATTGTTAGTCCCTAAGTACCACAAGGACTCCTTGTTGTTTTTGCTGATACAAGACTGACACAGCTACCACTCTGAAACCAGCTACATCCTTGTTACTAGAGATTTGCACCTGTGTAACTACAACAAATATAGTTACACTAGTGTGAATTTCCTTAATTTAGCTGGTGCCTAAGAAATAACAAAAAGAGCTCATTCATTCTCCTCTCTCTAATCACCAGAATCTTTCAAGAAAGCAACTTACCAAACTCAAACTATGAGCAAAAATACAACTGATTATTTTGGGGCTTTTTAAGCATCCTCATATACAAGTGAACAGTAATGGTCCTATTGTAAAAATGCAAAACATACACAAGCCAGTGCAAAAACAAACCCTCATACAAATGTAGTGCACTAGAAACATCAGATTGTGCATCACACTGCTGGTTGAATTACTTCTTAAAGCCATCAAACTGCGCAGTTGAATTCAACAGGCACATCACAAAATGAATGTGGCAGACTTCAAAAATATATTTAAAATAATTACCTCTTTCTAGACTATAACAATGAATTATTCCTGCATTCTCTTGCAGAGGTATTCACATCTGTAGAGAGAAATAATAAAGACGAGAAAATCATAGATTTCTTACCTGCATCATATCCTTTGTTTTTGGGAGGTGTTTGTGACACTCTGCTATGATTTAGGTTACGTCTACACTACAGACACTACAGCTGCGCCATGATAAGGTCTCCTGTGTAGCCACTCTGCCGCAGGAGAGACCTTTGCCATCCCATAATTAACAACTCCAATGATCAGTGTGTACTATGTTGGCGGAGACGCTCTCCCATAAACATAGCACTGTTCACACTGGCAACTTTTGTCGGTGAAACTTTTGCCATTATAAGGGGTGTTTTTTCATGCCCCTGACCGACAAAGTTTTGCAAAAATTTAACAAAAATGCTATGTAGACATAGCCTTACGTAGGTACAGTACTTTATCTGACAGCAAGACAATGTCTTCCTATTTTTAGGCCAGGTCTACACTGCGACTTTTAAATCGGTTTAATGGCGATATACCGATTTAACGCGTATCCGTTCACACGACGTCGTCATTAATATCGAGTTAACGGCTCCTTAAATCGATTTCGGAACTCCTCCAACGAGAGAGTAAGCGCTAATTCGATAGTGATAACTCGGATTAGGTTCATGTGACGGAAATCCGACGTTATGGCCTCCGGGCGGCATCCCAGAGTGCAGCACTGACCGCTCTGGACAGCAATCTGAACTCGATGCAGCGGGCAGGTAAACAGGAAAGCCCCGCGAACTTTTGAATTACATTTCTGCTTGCCCAGCGTGAGCTCTGATCAGCACGGCTGCAATGCAGTTTAAATCGAAAAAGAGCTCAGCATAGACCGTACGGGAGATACTAGTCTGATCGCTGTATGGGAGACAAATCTGTTGTATGCAGCTCCGTTACAAACACGAAATGCCAAAGCGTTTGAATAAAAACTCCAGGATACACAGCGCTGTGTGACAAGCGTACGGGAAGCCAGAGACTCAAATGGACGCTCATGAAGGAGGGAGGGGGTACTGAGGATCCAGCTATCCCATAGTCCACAGCAGTCTCTGAAAATTATTTGCATTCTTGGCTGAGTCCCAATGTCTGTAGTCAACACAGTGTCTGGATGGTTCAGGGAACAGCTCCTCAGTTTATTTTCCCCACCACCCACGTGAAAAAAAAGGGAAAAGATTGCTGTGCTATGGCGTTTGCTCAATGCAACTCCGCGAAAAAGGCGCCAAAGGCGTTGTCTGCTGCCTTCACAAAGGAGGGGTGAGGCTGTACCAGCACCACCCGGGCATGTTTTCTGTCCCATCAGGCACTGTGCTCTCAAACACGGAAGTGGAACTATGGGATAGCTGAGGAACAGCTACCCACAGTGCACCGCTCCTGAAATCGATGGTAGCTTTGGACCATGGACGCAAACAATCGATTTCGGGATCCCACTGTGGACGCGCTAAACTGATTTTATTAGATCTGTTTTGTAATATCGGTTTAAGCTAATTCGAAATAATCGTGCAGTGTAGACGTACCCTTAAAGAGACACCATCTAATCCCCTAAGGGAGATACAAAGGGCAAGTGTGGTCCGAAGTACAATTGCATGAAATATTCTGTTTATTTGGATTATTTGACCAAAAAAAATGCAGTTTTGGTTGACCCCAAACTATTTACAAATGTGAGTTGAATAGTTTTGGCCAGTCACAAAACAGCCAGACAAGGAGAAGCACTATTGCCTTAGTAACAATTAACCCTGGGGCTTGGGCACTCACCTGGGAGGGAGGAGACATATGTTCAAATCCCTGCTCTGGAAAAGACCAAAAGTAGCCCTTTTGAATTTCCTCAAAATTCTGAAAAATTTCAGGTTCAGTTCAACCCACATCATTTTTTATTCAGTTTAATTTTTTTCAGAACTGCCAGCATACTCTCCCACCCTAAGAAAAAAGAAAGAAAGAAAATCAGTGGTTCATCCAGCTCTAATCTGAATATAGTAATGGGAACCAGGAATTCCTGGTTGTAACCATGTCTCTCTACAGCCTGAGACCAATAATTTAACCTCTTTACCTCAGCTTCTCATCTGTAAAGTCAAAATAGTAATGTCAACTCACCTACCTCAGAGGAGTTGCTGTGGGGATTTGTTAATGTTTGTACAGCACTTTGCTCATGTAAAGAGCTGTGTAAGTGCTACGTACTAATATTAATAAAAACATGAAAGTTTATATTTGGATTACATAATTCTTTCCATCATTTCTCACATTTTAGTTGCCCGAGGACACTCTGCTCTGAGTCCTCAAGCTCAAGAGACCCCCACCCCCACCCCAAGTCCACATCCCAGATCTGAGGTGGTGTTTCAAATGGTCAATCTCTCAAAAAAACAAGAGTCTCCAGTTCTCCTTTTTGGAACTAAAGAGACTTAGCCAGCTTCTCCCTCAGCTGGCCCCTTTTCTCCCTCAAACTCATAATATTCAGCTGGCCAGCCTTCTCCTGCTGGTGTCTGCCCTGCTATGAGGAAGGAGACAGTATATATACTGGTCCCTTTCACCCAGCTCATCCCCAGCTGGTTGGGTGAGAGGGGAGTCTGATCCTGCCTTTCTGAAAGGCTCCTGGTCCTGCACTCTTAAAGACACAACGATAGGATTCCCTCCCAAGCACTGCTTATTATCAGGACCATTTCCTTTCTATCTGTGTCCTGTAGGTCGTGTGTGTGTGTGTATGTTTAGAGAGTGTACATTCCACTAAATTACAATCCAGATATTAATAACTTACAGTTGCAGTAGAACCTCAGAGTTACAAACACATCGGGAATGGCAGTTGTTCATAACTCTGAAATGTTCCTAACTCTGAACAAAATGTTATGGTTGTTCTTTCAAACATTTACAAATAAACACTGACTTCATAGGGCTTTGAAACTTCACTATGCAGAAGAAAAATGCTGCTTTTAACCATCTTAATTTAAATTAAAGAAGCACGGAAACAGTTTCCTTACCTTGTCAATTTTTGTTTTAATTTTCCCTTAATTTTTTAGTAGTTTACATTTAACAAAGTACTGTACTCTCTCTCTCTCTCTCTGTACATATGTATATATATGAACTGACAATATATATATAGTCTCTGCTGCTGCCTGATTGCATAATTCCAGTTCCAAATGAGGTGTGTGGTTGACCAGTCAGTTCATAACTCTGATGTTCATAACTCTGATATTCTACTGTAATAGCTATATTTTGTTGGTAACTTATCCTGTCCAATTGACTCTTAATGTTAATGGGACCTGGATACTGCCAATGGCATGCTGCGTATTAGCAAAAATTTTTGGAAGAAAGTCTCCACCCGCAGACAGGTTTGTGGGGATTGCAGCCCCAAAAAGAAGCACTGGGGCATCCCAACCTCCCCTTGCAGGCAGGTTTGTGAGGCTGTAACCATAGAAGGAAATGCTGAGACATGGCTTCTCTGGCTGCAGCCCCACAAATTGCCTGCACCTATTGCTCAGCCCAACCCAGAACATCTTTCTATGTGCAACCCTTCAAACTTGCCTGCATACAGGGACCACAGAGAAGGAAAGGGACTGTGCGTTTGGAGGCAAGGCTGTGGGCAAAATGTTAGAGGAGGGTGGGTCCTGCAGCCCAGGTGCTGGAGCTGCACGGTACCTCTCCCTGTGGTCTCTTGGTTGTGCCCTGCTAGGGGATTTCACATGGGGAAGGAAGCACTGGGGCATGCTGAGCCCTGACACACAGAGAGAGGTTACATGCAGCTCTGAAGGCTCCCAGTGCCCCCAGTCTCCATGAAAATCCCTGGCATTTGGGCTGCAATCTGCTCCCCAAGTCCCCCACTGCAGCCCTGCCACAGGCAATTTACGGGATGCAGCCAATGAAGGCACATCCCAGCTCTTCCTTCCCTAGCTGCTGCCTCACAAACCTGCCTTCTGTTTATTGACAAGTGCTGAATAATAGCAACCTTTTGCTGGCAAATGAGAGGCCTCTAATAAGCAGAATCCACTGTGTGTTTATGTGTATATAGATATTGGACCTTTCAAAATCTGAAAGGGCTACACCCTGTGATAAGTGGGCTGACCACCAGGAACTATGACTCCCTGTCACAGGAATGTTCAAGAGAGGATGGGATTTGAGTTTCAAAATCCATTAATTTCTTGGGATCATCTGGGAAAATGTATTCGGTACCTTCCAAATTGACCAACTTTCACCAGGTAGAATAGATACTTCAGACTAGAGAACACTGGTGTTACTAACTTTTGTTTATCTACTTAAATGCACACTACTCATTCATAAGTTTTCTTAATATATGACAGATTATTCTGTGTTGTTATCATATTGCTGTGAAGGCAAAATGAAGTGTCTTTGGCCATGTCTACACTTAAAACACTACAGTGGCTTCAATGCAGATAACTCCTACAGCAACGAGAGGGGTACTTCCATTACTGTATGCAATCCCCCCCCCAAGAGGCAGTAGCTAGGCTGACAGAATTTTTGCCTCAGCCTATTGCTGTCTACACCAAGAGTTAGGTTGGCTTAACTACATCTGTCATGGGCAGAGACGGATTAAGGTTTCGTGGGGCTCTGGACCAGGGCAAGTGGGGGGCCCCTCCCTACTCCTTCTGCCTGCAGTCCGGCCCCATTCTGCCCCTTCCACCTACGGTGTGGCGTAGAAAGAGGGAATTTTTTTCATTGTGGGATCCCAAGTAATTTTATTTAAAAAACAGTAAAAATATTTAGTTTGGGGAAACAAGAAATAGTCCAGCTGTTTGTTTTTTTAATTTTCCAACTCAGGAGTTTGGCTCACACTATTTTAATCACCGGTGTTCTTTTATGTGCCAATTACCAATATTAAGAGTTTTAAATCCTGCCAAAGTTTACTGTTTGTTTGTGTACCAATTTCTAGCCTTTGTCTCCTCTCCAGGAATACATGGTTTAAACACCTGGTGATTAACAGAAAAAACTGTTAGTTTTTTTTAAGTTACACAACAGTTTCATAAACCAATAAAATTATTACAAGACTTTGAATAATCCCCTGGCAATCTGAGTTAACTTTCTCTCATCAGTCTCTGTGAAAGTTTTAGGAAGATTTTCACTGGGCTGGTTTCTTCTTGATTTCTATATTTTTCTTACCTGTTTGTGGCAGTTCATTTGTAGAGATGAACAGGATGAATTGTAAAATTTGTGCTGTCCATGGAATCAGTGAGGGTGTATGTGAGGCTCAATTCAGAGTATTTTTATACCTTTCTTCCTATTTCAGTGAAAGTATAGGAACCATACCTCTTTCTGGATTGTTCAGATTCAGAGTTGGTTGTCATTCTTTCATTGGCTCAATGACTTTACGGTGAGATCTTCAGCTCTGAATATGCAGTCCACCTGATGAGTATGCAACATTTCTAGTTTTTGCTGTTCTTTTTTTGTGGTGAAAAAGCATCAGAGCGAGTTAATTTAACTTTAAAATTTTTTATTCAATCCATTTTCTCCTCAGCACTCTTGGGACTGGGGTCAGGGTGGTGCTGCTGCTGGGTCTTCCCCTCCCATCCTTCAGTGGATTTCCGCTGGGCCCCTAAGGTGCCCATTTTTCCAATGCCTGTATCCAAGCCCATATTTGCATAACAAAGAACCTTTCTGTCTATAGTCCTGGTTCAGAAGGGAAAGTTTTAAAGATGATCCAGCAGAAAGATCTCATGTTGCAGTGCATTCTGAACTGGATTCTCTCTTTCTAAATTTATTAGCCATAAGCAATCAGATTTCAGAGGAATTTCCTAAATTTAGCAAACAGCAGCAGCATCAGAGCTCTTACTAAACGAACCCATTGTAGGGATGTAGATCATAGCATCCAAAAGAATATCTATTGGTAAGTAGATGACTTCATGCTGTCAGTAAATGTACCTTAGAAGATTCTAAAGTGTTTTGAAGAGCATCATCAGTTACTAATTTCTCCCTTTGCTCACTTTCAAAGGGCTATTTACTCAAGCCTATTTTGTATACTTTATAAAGAAAACCTTTCAATTTTCCCTGAAGGAAAGCATGTATCATGTATGCCAGTTGGGAGCACTTCTGTATTGCTGGTTTCAGCTCCATTCATCCCAGTCTTCCACTTTGTTTCAAGTCTTAGAAGAAGTAATTCAATCAAATATTTGATTCCATGCACCATTTGCTATATTTAATTGTTTTTTGAGTCTCCTTTAAACATTTCCAGCAAACTTAGGGTATATCAAATGTTTCCACTTGTCAAGGTTTTTTCCCACACTTTGAACTTCAACGTCCAAAAAGTGGGGACCTGCATGATTACTTTTAAGCTTAATTACTAGCTTAAATTTGGTACGCTGCCACTAGCCAGAAGTCTGTGTCTGGCACATCTTCTGTTCCCCCAAAACCTTCCCTGGGGAACCCAAGATCCAAACCTCTTGGGTCTTAAAACAAGGAGAAATAAACCATCCCCTTCGTTTCCCCCCGAGACTTTCCCCTCCCTGGGTTGCCTTGGGAAGCTTCACACCGATCCAAACTCCTTGGATCTTAAAACAAAGAGGAATTAACCTTCCCCTCTCCTTTTCCCCTCACCAGTCCCTGCTGAGTTTAGACCCAATCCCTTGGATTCTAAAACAAGGAAAAATCAATCAGGTTCTTAAAAAGAAAGCTTTTAATTAAAGAAAGAAAAGGTAAAAATTATCTCTGTAAAATCAGGATAGAAAATGCTTTACAGGGTACTCAGATTCATATAGACTAGAGGGACTTCCCCCCCTAGCCTGAGATTCCAAGTTACAGCAAACAGAGGTAAAAATCCTTCCAGAAAAAAGACACATTTACCAGTTGAGAAAACAAACATAAGACTAATCAGCCTTGCCTGCTATTACTTACTATTTGGAAACATGAAAGACTGATTCAGAAAGATCTGGAGAAGTCTGGATGTACATCTTGTCCCTCTCAGTCCCCAGAGCGAACAACAAACAAAACAAAAAGCACAAACAAAGACTTCCCTCCAAGATTTGAAAGTATCATGTCCCCCCTATTGGTCTTCTGGTCAGGTGTCAACCAGGGTCACTGAGCTTCTTAACCCTTTACAGGTAAAAGAGGCATTAAACCTTAATTATCTGTTTATGACAACACTTCTCTCAGGGATTGAGAGGAAGGATGGTCTTGTGATTTAGGCACTAGACTGGATATGCACTTCAATTTTCTGGCTCTATCACAGATTACCTGTATGACCTTGGAGAAGTCATGAAAACTCGCTGTGCCTTTGCTCCTCATTGGTAAAATTAGCCTTGTGTCTGGCTTGTCGATTTAAATTATGGGTCACGAACTGTCTCTAGCTATGTGTTTGTACAGTGCTTAGCATAGCAGGGCCCTGATCTCAGCAGGAGCCTCTGGATTCTGTTGTGATATAAATAATAATAATTGGGGCTCAGTTCTGGCTGCACCTGCATGGTTCATGAGCTGGGGAGAGATTCAAGGAGACTTTCCCCAGTCATGTGATTGTAAAGGAGGCAGACAAAATACAGACCAGGACAGTTAAATGGGGGAGGGATCATTGGCCAACCTCCTGGTGTCTGATGACAAGTGCAAAGAAAAGTGTACCCTTTATCTTTATAAAAGAGGTATAATTGATTTTGTTCTACACATTCCCTTTTGTGCCCTCTGGCATTCTGCCTGTGTTTGTCCTGTGCAAGCAGAATGCCCCAGACTATAACCGCAACTCAGGCAGTACATTTGTATTGCCATCCTCCCAGTGCTCCAGAATGAGCTCACAGAGTAGAATACGGATACAAATTTGCAGTACATCTAAAACCTGATTTCAAAAATCAATTTAGTAAGCTATCCCACCATTTACAATGCAGGAAATGAATAGATGTCATCACACAAACCTTGCACTGCCCACTTAACAAATAGGTTATTCTTCTCAAGCAGAGTGAAATACATATTGCTTACAACACAACCACCTTTCCTCTGACCCTTGGAATGTTGTGGTATATTATCTATTATTTTTGCTAACTTTATTTCATTATCTAAATGTTGTCTTTTAAGGAATGCTGTCAAATGGAAAATACTATCATCTATCTATTGAAAGTGTAATGTTTGGTAAGATAGTTATAATTGCTATCTTAAGAAATTGTATAATATTATCATCCTGTGGCAGAGCTATGGTCTTCTCTTGCTTAAAATTGACATGGGACTACTCACGTGTTTAAGATAAGCATGTATTGCAGGGAAGTGGCAAATGTATTTTAAACTGATCAGAGTGTGCCATTAATATGTACCAGGGCTGCGCTGTATATATTAGGTGTTTATGGTAAAAGATTATTACTGATTTTGGTTCAGAGTGATAAACGATATATTTTGGTTTGTGATAAATGATATATTTCTTTACACATGATAAGAGTAACGGGCCACATTTTTAGCTTCTGTAAACGTGCGTAGTTCCATCAGATAAATGAAATTATTTCCATTTAAACCAAAGGATCTGGTCAAATGTGTCTGTTTTCTATTTGGGCAGTGCCACTGATACCATGTCCCTAGTTAATCAGTTTTTGCTTTTTTCAAATGACGTGACAGCTGCTTACTACACTGTTTTGACTTCGCAACATTAAGTAGTGTTTAAATGACATTTTTCTTTTTGTAATTTCCTAGTGGGATTTCCTTTCATCATTATCATCATCATCATCATTATTAATAATAATAATTAATATTTGATTGCTGTAAATTAGGTACAAGGAGTTATGGTTTGTCACATAATTATGTCACATTATTATCATTTATTATTTGTATTCTAGTAGTGCCTAATAGCTTCAAATTAGTATTGAAGCCCTATTGTGCCAGGCATTATACAGACATGTTATAAAAGATGGTCCCTGCCCAAAAGACTTTACAATCAAAATAAACAAGAAAAATGAATGGGAAGGAGGGGGAAATACCTTTCATATAAGCAGAGTGATCAGGACGATGAGTGGCAAATGTTATGTTAGTTCCTTGGTCTTTGAGTTGGTTATATTTGCTTTGTTTTTGTTCTGTTTTTCATGTTCATGTTAATAATCCATGGAGAGAGCAGGGGAGGAGTTGGGGAGGAGTTCATAGTGAACAGGGAAAGGAACGGGAATAAAGGGGAAGGGAAGAAGGAAAGACTAGAGGGCAAAGAAAGCAATGGTTTGGCAGAGAGACTTTGAGAGGGAGGAGTTGGAGAAAACACCCAATCAGCCAGGAGGGGAAAATAACCAGAAGCAAAACATAAGCAAAAAATGAAAATCTGTCTGAAAGTTTCAAAGTTGCCACCACTGTTGCTAATATTGTGTGGTGCCTAGGCCCTTTACCCAATGTCGAACTCTATGCTGCTTCCACAGGTGCTTCTAAAGCCCATTCTGTACCTCTTCATTGCCTCTACTCTGGGGCTCATTCTGGATGTTGTTTTTTTTTAGTCAGGGCTATGTTTTTATACTCCTTTTATTGCCAAGTCACCTCTTGGGTTCCATCCTTCTCCCTTTGCCTGCGCATCTCATGATTCATGATACTGTGCATGTTTCCTCCTTCCTAGTTTCAACCACATTTCTTCAGGGGGGAGGGATAGCTCAGTGGTTTGAGCATTGACCTGCTAAACCCAGGCCTTGAGGGGGCCATTTGGGAACTGGGGTGAAAATGTGTCTGGAGATTGGTCCTGTTTTGAGCAGGGGGTTGGACTAGAGGACCTCCTGAGGACCCTGATATTCTATGATTGTAGGCTCCTCATCCAGTCCACAGTTGTGTTTGCCTTTACCTTTACTGCATTTCTAACCTTTGCACCAGATCCTGATCACAGGTATACCTATGTAAATCCACAGTAACTGTGCTAAAGTCAATCTGGCTCTTATCCTACAAATGATCTCCTACTAGCTCTGACAAACACAGGCAAATGCCAGTTCTCTACAATGAGGCCATTATAAATCACTTAAACACACGCTTAACTTTAAGCATGAGATTAAGCCCCACTGAAATCAAACACATGCTTAAGTGATTTTCTGAACTGGGATCCTAAATCTTGGAATTCATTGTTTTTTTCTCATGTAGAACTATTAGGAACATTTAGCCATTCATAACTTTCCATATCATGCTCTGGCTTCTATTGCTGGATCATCAGCCATCAGTCCTACCTTTCTGTGCCTTAACAGAAATATCCTTGTTTCTTGAAAATCTGCAGCATTTAGGTTTATTCTTTCCCTGTATGCCTCTTCCTGTCTGTATATCTGGTATTCTTTTCATCCTAGCAGCAAGCCTCAGTGAGTAAGCAAGCCTTGTGGATATCCCAGATATAGCACAGTAACTTTAATCCCTCTTTTTTTTAACCATTTTTAAAGTTTTATCTACACCCTACTGGGTCTGGCTAAGATTTTGGTTGCCCAGTTTGGGACATCTTAATGCAAGCTGGTTTTCAGAGGAATACTTAGCATTTTGTAAAAATTAAGCCGTTTTAAGGATGTGACACCCCAAAATACGGGCACCTCAAATCACTAGTCACATTTGAAAAATCTTGACCTTATTTATTTCAGCCTCTACTGTTGCTGAATTGCTTCCTACTACAACTAGTCAAGTGTAACTCCCCTTCTCTACACCCACCAGCCTCCACTTTCCATCAGTTAAGAGTCTCTCTCTCTCCCAATTGTCTCTTATGAAGCTTCTGGTTTTTGGGGGGAGTTGCTGGTTCTCTGCACAAACTGTAGTACAGGAAATGTGCCTCATATCTATACTCTTGACTGTACTACACAATAATGTCAGTTTTGTTCCAGTCTTTATGAAATCTATAGAATGTGTTTGAACTAAAGCTACTGAAAACATAGCAGTTATTTCTTCTACTCCAGTTTTGAAATTTAGCCAAAATGCAGGAGAATAGAAGGACCGGTACAGCTAGCAGAGGTAGAGCTGTGTGACCCATTAGAAGGTGAGTAAGGGGCGACTGGATTTGATGATAAAAGAGAGAAGAGTTCGGTAAGGGATTTAGAATCTGAGCCAAAGCCAATGGACAGACTGTCATTGACTTCAGTGGACTATTTTTCAGGCTCTTAATGGGTAGGGCAGTGAGCCAAAGTGGCATGAAAGAAAGATATTCATAGTAATGGAGCTATAAAGGGACTGTTCACCCAAAAGTTTAAAAACAAACCAAAGCACTGAGTTCTAGCACCACAGATTGTTTAGCAATTTCTTGCAAGTCACTTAGAGCCTGATCCAAAGCCCATTGAAACTACTCAGAGGATTCCTCTTGTCTTCAGTGATCTTTGGACCAGGCTTTAAATGATGAACTATTCATCGCAAAATGTTCCTCACATTTCCCAGCAGGACTGTATTAGGGAAGAATAAATCTATTTAATCTGAAAATATCTTTTTTTCAGTTTAGGAAGAGTCTACCATCTTCATATGCAAAATCCAGAAGTTCTGTTACTTGAGCTAAAGGAGACTATCCAGTAGTGGAAAGTGCCTCATTTCCAGGCATCTCTCCTCTTTCAAGAAAATCCATCACAAATGGCTGCTAAGAGACATATTCAGTATCAGCATTGCAGCTTATGACCACTGTCATTTGAGACTCTTTTTCAAGCATTGCTTTGATTTAAGTAAATCACAGTAGCACTCCAGCAGCCCCATAATCTTTAAAGCAGCACTTTGCCAGTATATTTAGACTCCGAATATATTCATATCAGTACCATGGAAGTTATGAAACCCCATTGCTATAACATGACTTCCATGGAGAATGAAAGCTTTTACTTTTTAGCTTTTTTTACTGCAGAGAATATGACCATGGCAGGGATCTCTCTAGTGCAAGGCAAGTCCAGGCTGGTGTATTATGCGTTCACTATTACTGAGTTTTGTTTAAAATATCTTGTCTTTATGGAATATGTTGTTCAAATGCCTGAAGTAGTAATTATTGAAATTGATATTGTTACAATATTTCACTTTATATATCATAGTAAGGAAAATTAATTAGCCCCATGTCAGGGGTATTAGGTACCAGGCAGTGTTTAAGTTGAACTTAGTGCATTTTATGGTTATGATTTATAGTATTTTTATTAATTAGTATATAAAACAATCTACTGGGCCTCTTGAGTTATATTTCTTTGTTGCACTGGGCTTTGGTAGTACAAGTACTCATACACATGGTAGGCAGCAAAGCTCTATAGTAGGGAGCTGTGAACATGCACAAGAATGATCAAGCATTTAGGGTCCAAGTCAATGGAAAAACTTCCAGTGACTTCAATGGGAGACAGATCAGGTCTTAAATGTAGTTCACATTGAGTAGATGTAAATCTCAAGCTTGCTGCATGTCTGCTCTTACCCACAAGAGTGCAGAGTGAAAAAAGGGGTCATGTGTGGGTGAGGAGACATGACATTAAATATGATCTTCAGCATATCCAAATTACGGATTTAGCTTAGCAGTCCCTCTTTGGTCTTATTCCTGCTTCTATACAAGAGTAACTTCATGACAATACAGCAGCACTCTCATTAATGCACAATAGCATTCCCCTCTATTACTTGTCTTGCGTATCACTTTTTTATCTGCACTTATAGTCACATCACTCTGTGTCTGTGCCCTTGAAGTATTTTCTTTTGCAATGACTAAATTAACTGCATTATATTAAGTACATCAATAAAATATTTTGGGAAGTAGAAGAGGACCTCCCTTTAAGTCTTTTCAAGCTAGTATTTGAGTATATAGCGCCAGATCCTTTATTCCTTCTAGGAGCTTGGGATACTTAAAAAGTGCTGGATTAGGCCTCTAAGTATTTTGAAAAGACCCTGCATGATGAGACATTATGAGATTAGCTAAAGCAAGACAAATTCAGACTAGAAATAAGGAGCACATTATTAACCATGAGGGTAAATAACCTCTAGACCAGATTACCTAGGGATGTGGTGAATTCTTCATTGCTTAAAATCTTCAAATCAAAATTAAGTGTCTTTCTAAGACTCCCAGCCAGAAGTTATGGGCTTGATGCACAAGCCACTTGGTGAAATTCTATGCCTTGTGTTATGCAGGTCAGATTAGATTTTGATAATAATTCTCTGAATCATTCTCCGAAAACTTTCACTCAATACACAGCAGCCATCAAAAAGGCTAATAGTGTGTTGTGAACTATTGGGAAAATAATAGAAAATAGGACAGAAAATATCATAACCCCACTATATAAATCCACGGTGCAGCCACACCTTGAATACTGTATCCAGGTCATTCCATCTCAAAAAAGATATAGTGGAATCTCTAGGGGAGATTCAGAGTAGGGCAGCAGAGATGATGAAGAGTATGGAACAGCTTCCAGATGAAAAGAGACTAAACAGATTTGGGCTATTCATCTTAGAAAAGAGACAACTAAGGCAAGATAAGACAGAGGTCTATAAAATCATGAATGCTGTGGAAAAAGTTAATAGAGAAGTGTTATTTACCCTTTCACACAATACAGAAAACAGGGTTCATCCAGTGAAATTAGTAGTGCTAATTTCAAAGCAAGTGGCCATTATGGCTCAAAATGCAGTCCTCGTTCATTGTCATCAAACCTCTGACTACCAGAAATCAAGGAAGACAGGATCACTCCATAATTGTCCTGTTCTGTACACTCCTCCCATAAGCTCTGGTATGGCAACTATCAGAGACAGTATTCTGGGCAAGATGGACCATGATCTGATCCAGTATAGCAGCTCTTATGTTCTTATCCCCTCTGACTGTAAAATTTCTGAGACTTTCTTTGACCTTGGGCCTGATCAAAACCCCACTGAATTTAATGGGGAGCTTTCCATTGATTTCATTGGGCTTTGAATCATGTCCTTACAGAATATGTTGGGATGTCTGAACTCACTTTTCAAGATATTGAGTGATGGAATGGATAAGTAGGCTTTTAATACACGGTTTATTTTATCTGAAGTCTGTTCTATGACTAAATCTCATTCTTTTCTAAGGAGAATCCTTGCTGCAGAGTTGTTTGTCATGTCATCAGGAAGGAGAGGGGTCAGCAAGTGCAGCAGATGTTCAGTGGGAGTTCCACACACACAAGGTGAAATTTATCCCAGTGCAGAGGGCCAGCACAAAGCCTGTGGAACACTTAAGTCCCACTCATACCTCCAGAATAAGAAGTATTAATTGGCACAGAGTCCCATTCCTGGATGTTCGCACAGGGCTGAATTTCACACAGGCAGCTTGAAGGATTGTTTCATTGTTATATTGCATTTATGTATAATTTTGTATTACAGTTTTGTATCAAATATTAATATGGTATGTTTTGTTGGTAAATGTATATCACAGAATATATGGGATAAGAAATGCGGCCAAGTTTTTGTGGCATTTGGAACCTAAACTTGTGTATATCCTCACTTTTCATGTTAACTGTGCAGCAATGCTGAATGAGCAGGTTTTGGTGGTTTTTATTTTTTTCATTTTATGTATATTTATATAAGGGGCCAAATTCTTCTTGCCTCACAAACATAAAGTTGTTCCATTGGCTGCAGTGAGATTGGCTTAGTAAACAAACAAGATTTGACCAATGGTCTGTAAAATGCTTTGGGAATTGGGGGAGAATAATTTATTATGCTTGTTTTTCTGATTTGCTATATAGATGACTCTGCCCATTTTCCAAGATCTCCACACTGTGGAGAATGGAGTTTTATTTCATTTATGTCTAGATCATGATGGTGAATCCATCTCAGTATGCTGTACTCTGTGTTACCTGAATTTCAGTTATCATGTGGCCTCCCTAGGGTTCTTGGATTTGTAATAGAGAACCAGTGTCTCAAGATTAATGAGACATTGGTTCTCCATTAAAAAGCTGTTTAAAAATATGTTTAATTATAATGAGTAATGTACATGAATTAATACATTTGCCCTTTTCAGTGTATCGGGGATTCATTATGTCTGTTTTACTCTTAAGCAGGGTCCTAACATTGGCAATTTTATACTGATGTTACTTGGTCCTGATAATTATAATAAGCCAGACTAGATGCATGAAGGGCCAAATTTTGAGAATGATAGCCTCCATTTTGTGGGCTTAACCCGCACTCATATTTGTATACCTGGAGTTGAATTGTGGGTGCAAATCAGGTAGCTGGAGGCACAAATGCTCAGATTTACATTTGCAATTTATTTCATAGGCACAGATTTTGCAGCCTCAAATTCTAATCACAAAAATAAGGGCTTGAAAATGTAACCCAAAATGTGCCTTATATGGTGATTAGATAGATAGATAGACTTAGTCAGTGCTAATATTGATAAGTGGAATGAACACAACATGTCTGTCCCATTATGCTTAACTATGTTAGCATTGACGCTAAGCATAGAAATCCAGATAATGTTTTGATTTTGGGCCTGATCCCCTGCTCCCACTGAAGTCAGGGAGAATTTTGCTGTTAACTTTAATTGCCCCAAGATCAGACCCATTAGTTAACTTTTCTGAGTGGAACCGACAGTGTGACTCCTTTCAATTAAGTCCAGTAGCACAGATGGAAAGCCAAAACATATTTCTATTTTCTCTCATTGAAATGAAATGTTAATTTCTCACATCTGTTCTGAAATGTTTAGTTACCAGCTTTGCCCGTTACTTTGGGGTATGCTCGTTTATTAGGATTACTCTTCTGGGGCGGGAGTCTGTACTTCTATCAATGTACTGCTTGTGTCACTTGTGTTCTTATATGGAGCTCTACTTCTGCCTGCTGCAGGTTCTCTCCCAATGGAGCTAACCTGCAGGACTTAGGTCCCCAGGGCTGGGTTCTTCCAGCCCCAGAGTCAGACGAAAACACACACACATTAACAGAGCACATCTGAGAGGACCGGATTAATCAGCACTCCCAAGTTGACCCCTTATATGTCCCTGGACTCAGTAGGCTGGGTCAAGCAGCATTTCCAAGCTGTCACCCTCCTAGGCCCATGGATTCAGCAGGATCAGTCGAACAGCACCTCCAAGCTGTCACCCTCATATGCCATGGGCACTGCACCGGAATAGAGTACTCCTGCACAGGCTGGGTCAAGCAGTGCTTCCAGTCTGCCACCCTCATATGTTCCAGGTTCAGCATGTCCCTATCCCCACTTTAACGTTACAGTTATTCTGGTAGTAACCCACTTGGTGAGCAAACCCCACAGGATTTATGGGTACTGCAGGGATCTTTTAGCTTAGGTATGAGGAGCGTTGCTGAGGAAACCAAAAAACACCCCCAAGGACGGTGGGGAGAGAGAGAGAGAGAGAGAGAAGCAACCAGCTTAACCATGAAAGTTATTTATTGCCAGGTAATAACCATACAAAGGGAGCCAAACAAACAAAACAGTTATAATATTAAATCTAACTTAAATTTGATTATAAAAGTCAGGTTTAGAAAACTATAACTGATCACACAAGTCAGGGTCAGAAGGCTATACCTAGAGAGAGAGAGAGCTGGGTTCTCACCATTTCGTGAAGCTTGAATCAATCAGGGGTCCTAGGTGGTAGTTATAGCTGAGGGTCCGGAGCACAATCAGCTAGGAGAAGATGAAGTCCCAGTGCAACTGATGCAGATTTTAGATCCAGGCATCAGAGCACTTACTTGAGCAGGGGAAGGGGTTTTTGTAGAGAAACAACAATCGTTCATGGGAGAACAGTAAATTTGTTTATGTGTAAACTGATGGCTCAAGGGAGTATACCAAAGTTGTTTTGTTCAGGTTAGACCAGGGGTAGGCAACCTATGGCACATGTGCTGAAGCCAGCATTTGAGCTGATTTTCAGTGGCACTCACATTTCATTGCTTTTTGTAAGTACTTCTTGTGATTGGCTTTGGTTCAAGCAGAGGCTCGTGGAGGAAGGTCTTTCATAAGTCAGACAGGCTGGATACTGAGCCCTGGTTCCCCAAGAACACAGAGATGATAGGTACCAGTTTCTATAGCTATTTCTTAGACAAGTTTTTTTCTGAAGATTAAATACATTTGCTGTTACCTAAGGAAAGTAGCATGAAATTGAAATATGCAGTTTCTTACTAGTGTTTCCTTTTGCTCTTCACTCACAGCTATCAAAAGTGCAGCTATCTGACTGCCTCAATATACACATCACATAAAGCTATGACCTCCCAGAGTGCTTTGCAGTACATTAATCCATGACAGAAAGCACACGGTGTGCAATTATAATAAAACTCACTAAAAAACGAATCCCCAAATAAAAGGTAAACCAAACAAATAGGTCTTTAATTTAAATGCTGTAGTCTAAGTTGCCTTTCAATGTCATGAAGTTCTGCTGAAGAGCTCCAATGACAGGGACTCCCCAAGTTGAAAGCCCTATTGTCATAAACAGATTGTTAAGGGTTAATGTCTCTTTCACCTGGAAAGGGTTAACAAACAGGGAACTAAACACTTGACCAGAGGACCAATCAGGAGACAAGATACTTTCAACCCTGGGTGGAGGGAAGTTTGGGTGTGGGTCCTTTGTTCTGTTGCTGTTCCTCTCTCTGGGCTCTGAGGGGGATCACACTATCTCCAGGCTCTCTAGTTTCTGTTCAAATAGTAAAGTAGAACAGGCGATTTAGGGTTTTAATTGTTTTACTCTGTTTGCAACATGTGGACTGGTGGTTAACTTTATATGTGTAGTTGCTGGGAATATTTTGATTTGTATTGGTAACTGGGAAGAAGGGGTTTCTTCCCTTTGTTTGTTAAACTATAGGACCCTGTAAATTTACATCTTGAAATTACAAGAGATAATTCTTTACTTTTTCCTTTCTTTTATAAAGATTTCTTTTTAGAGAACCTGATTGATCTTTTCCTTGTTTCCCTTTTTTATCCCAGAGAGTGGGTGTACAACACCAGGACTGGTGGGGGAGGAGGAAGGAGAGAGAGAGGCTAATTTCTCCTGTGCCAAGGATTACTGTCGTCTCTCTCAGGGAAAGTCTGGCGAGGGGGGAGGGGGAATGTTATTTCTCCTTGTTTTAAGAATGCAAGGGGATTTGGGATCTTGGGGTTCCCCAGGGAAGGTTGGGAGTCTGAGTGCCCCAAAACACTATATTTTTGGGTGGTGGCAAGCTATCAGATCTAAGCTGGTAATTAAGCTTAGAGGTTTCATGCAGGTACCCAAATTTTGGACGCTAAGGTTCAAATTTGGGAAATATATCTTATGACACCTATAATTATGAAACCCAAAATAAAGAGATGCAGCAATTAAAAAGGGCACCACAAGTAAATAGCTACATTGCATCACTCTTTTCATCTCCCCTGCCAAGATTTCATCTGTATACACACTTATTGCACCATTAGCACCCTATGCTCTGCCCCTTCATCTTGTCTTGTTGCTGCCCAGGTCTTCTCTCACAAACAACATCTCCTGCTTTCCTAGGTCTCTGCCTAGAACATTGGGCACCATACTTCCCACTTTACTTCTTCAGATCCAGATTGCTTCTACCAGTTAGCCTACCATCACTGCCCTCCAAACCAGCCCTCTTTGTGGTCACTGTCTCCACATGTTAATATACTGCATTTTAAACTAACGTAAAGAAGCTAAGATGCATCATAGCAATAAGCATATCTCATCATACGTCACTGTTGTAACCTTCATCCTCCCAAGCTACCTCCTTCCCATGCATACCTATGGCTCTGTATAAATCATAATTGCACAGTGGAAAAGTGAGACATGTTTAGCTGAATACCATACTTGACCAGTGCAGTGGTGATAAAGAACAGCAATTTTATGATCCACCTGTAATGCCTGAGAACTGGGCTAAATCATTTGGTGTGTAATAGTACTCTTGCCACTGCCTTTTAAACTAACTGCAGCCAATGTGATGCCGTGTCAGACAGACCTGCCAGCCAAGAAGTACAATAATCTAATCTGAGGAGACCATGAGAACATGAATCTAATGAATCCAGGCTAATAATTACAGTTCATTTAATTACCTCTGAGATAACAGCAGGAGCTGTAATTTTTTGTAATTGATGCTGCTGACTTCATTGTACCTTTTCAGTTGTATTAGTTGTAAAATCTGCCATGTTAATGTTGAAGTTGATAAAAATGTCACAAAGTAAAGAAAAGATAATGGAACAGGAAAGTCTGTAAATGTCAAATACATATAAAGCTATTGATAGATGGATACTTTCCTGCCTCTGTGCAGCACATGAATTCTGCAATAAATGGCAAACACTTTTGATCCAGGAAATCAGGAGTTACTGGTTCTAGGATGTTTATTGATAAAATGTAATTGCAAAGGTTCTGTTTGGTTGGCTTTTCCAAATATAATTTAAATTTTTTATACTTGCCTTAAACCTTAATCCTGAAAGAAGATGCATTAGATTGGAAAACTGATATCCCTAGAAAGGACTCCAGATGGACTCAGTGGGTCTGTGTTAGGATATCAACTGGACTCCAATCCAATAATGTTCTTGTTCATATATGTATGCAGTGTTGTTGTAGCTGTGTTGGTCCTAGGGTATTAGAGAGACAAGGTTGGTGAGGTAATATCTTTGAGGGGACCAACTTCTGCTGGTGAAAGAGACAAGCTTTCGAGTTGACACAGAGTTCTTCTTCAGATCTGGGAAACTAACTCAGAATGTCACAGCTAAACCAGCTACATTTAGCTGTGACACTCGGAATTAGTTTTCCAGACCTGAAGAAGAGCTCTGTGTGGCTTGAAAGCTTGTCCCTCTCACCAGCAGAAGTTGGTCCAATAAAATATATTACCTCACCCACCATGTCTCTTTGTCATATATGAAACATTGATTATTTTCTGTCTGTGAGATCAACCCTGCACCACTGTGGCCAATTAGAGTTTTACCATTAACATCAAAGGGACCAGGAGGAGGTGTTCTGTGTCTAACAGAGTTTGAAATTAACACAACTTCTTTATATTTTTGCACTAGCATCGTCAGTGTCAGCAGAGATTTAGAAGTCATGTTTGCTAACTAACTCATTTTCCCGCTACTGGTTCTTGGGCAACAGAGCAGAAAAATAACACCAGGATAGGCCCTACATAACCTGCAGTGACTTTTCTTTATTCGTATTTTATTTTATTGACAAAGGGGTGTTTGCATTAATCAATACATATTTAGGATGAAATTCTCACTTTCTCTGTGCATACACCATACCTATACTCATCAAAGCAGAGTTTGGCTCTTAGAATCCAGAGGCACTCATTTTATTATCTAGCCAAAACATAAGGAATAGAGAAATCAAAAAAAAACTTGGTAATTTTTTTCTTGGACTTTTTCAAAAAAATAATGAAAATTTCCATCCATTTTGAAATTCAAGGATGGAAAGAGATGGATAGAGTCCTGAGAAAAAGAATGGATTTTGTGTTTATGGCATGGACTGGACTGGACTCAGAAGATCCACATCTATTCCTAGTTCTGCACAGTCTCCCTGTATGAATTAATATCTCTGTTCTCTACCTGTAACATGAGGTAATAATATACTTTTTGTTTGTGTCTATTTAGATTGTAAAATCTTTGGAATTGTATTTTACTGTGTATTTGTTCATCACCTACCGCAACAGAGCACCTGTCCCAGTTGAGTCACCTAACCACTACTGTAATATAAATAATAATTATTATTATTGATTTATATCATCCTATGACAGATTATACCAATGTTAACTTAAACTATCATGCCTCAGCAGTAATAAAAATACATAGACCTTGCTTCACAAATAGCACACTCCAAAACTATACCTTACCTTTTTTTTTGTAAAGCACAAAAAGTGCTTTTCTATGATATCAAAACTATATTTGTTTGTTTGTTTGCTTAAAATGTTACTTTGAATTTGTCAAACTGGTTAAATGTTGTTGTCAATCTTTGAATGTTTTGCAAATTTTGATCAACATTCATTTATGAATCAAGCAAAAAATGAATTTTGTCCATGTTTATGGTCTGATAGTTGACACTGGTTCCTATGTTTTCAGAATCACACACGGTGTAGCTACGAAGTTCCCCTTGTCTCTGGAAAAAAATAGAGATGAGGACCAGACTTCTGGAGGTACAATGTGAAGAAGAAACAGCGAAAGTCAGGCAGACAGCACTGTTCCGGCAGCTACTGCTTTTAGGAAACCTCAGCACTCCAAGAGGAGGGAAGGAATGAAGTAGTTATTCACCCCCACATTCTTGATCTTAGATTATACAGCAGAGAACAACCAGTCATAGAAAGGGGAAAATATGATCATCCTTCAAAAGGCAAAGCATAAATCATAAGAGGACTGCTTGCTCTTGCACTTCTGAAGCAGCTGGTATGATACAGTAGTTTTTAAAACACACTGACAACAACATTAGAAAACAACAAATCACCTGGGCTCTTTGGTCTACTTTAATAACCCCAAATAATTGATGTGGCAAGTGACATCATAAGTGTTATTTAGATGGCACCAGCTTCCAATATAACATTTAATTTTTTTTTTCATTTTATTGTCCTAATGAATTAAAATTACTATAAGTTCACAACTTTGAAAGTTCACGTTCAAATCCTGGCTTTGAAAAGGTGGAGGACTCCTGGGGGCCATGAGATCGTGTACCACAGCATTAACATGGTTTTTTACCTGCTACCTTGCACCAGTGTTGTATTTATTTATTTCAGTACATGCAATGCCTGTGCTATCTTTGAGTTGATCTCAGATGGTGTGAATTGCCATAGCCCCCATAGAGAATGTCAGGTAGTGTGGAGAGTTGATGTTATTTGATGTATGCGATTGTGAGAAATAAAACCAGTGGTTGGACATAAGACAATGATTTAACATCTGAGGACTCTGTAAACGTCCATTTAGTTGCTAACACCCACCATGGAATGTTTCGAATGTGAGCTGTTGGGCAAGGACTGATGGAAGGGAGAGGTATGCCTAGTTGGCTAGAAGTGTTGGGGGGTTTTTTCAGGCTCTGGCTGAAGGTGCCAGGATTGGACTTCCAAGACATGAGAGGCTAGTCCCTTGGGGACTGTAGGGGCATGTCAACACAACACTTTGGAGTGAGTAGGAGCAAATCTCCCAACCCAGGTCAACAAAATTGGTCTAACGGGGCTCGCACTATTGCTCTAAAAATAGCTGTGTAAGCAGTGCTTTGAAGTTGCAGCTTGGGCTGCAGCTCGGACTTGGAACCTAAGGGAAATGTGTGGGCTTCAGAGCCCATGTTCCAGCCTGAGCTGCAGCTTTCAAAGCATTGTCCACCCAACTAGCACGAGCTCCTCTAACCCATGGCTATTGACCCAGGCTGGGATGCTTGCTCCTGCTCACTCCAAAATGCTGTGTTGACATACCCTACAAGTCCACACTCCTGGGAAGATGTCTTTGAGACCAAGTTCAGAGAACATAGGACCCAGCAGCTTCTGAGAAGGAAGTCTAAACTGGGATCTGTAATAAGACTTTTTTGTGCTTGTGAGGGTAAAGAGTGCCCCTATAGAGGAATTCTTTCATGAGTAAATTAATTCTTTCATGGGTTTAGATGTAAATAATAAAGTAAAATTTTGTTAATTAAGTTGGAGCGGAGCTATGGTAACTGGATTTTCCTGCAGTGGCCTTCAAAGAGCATCTATCATGTTTATCAGTGAGCATCTCTGCCCCTGGACACTAAGTTCTTGGAATGAGGAAGCAGAGTGAGCAATAGCATGAGGTAAATTTTCCAAATGCAAAGCTTGGTGGTGGTGGTGGCAGTTATCTGAGCCTGGGACATAGGAAACTTGGGATTGTGTCAATGGCGTGATGACAGTTTACATCATCTGAGGATCAGTACACAAATGGTTGAAAAATTCTATCTATAAAAATACATTACAGATAATATCAAGATGAAACATGTCAAGGCAAAGACATTAGCCACCCTACAAAACTTGAGAGCATCGCTACTTGACCTAACCCCTTAGAAAAGGAAGAAAAGAGTAGAGCTGGTGGGGAGGGACAAAAAAAGGTAAGTGGAATTGGAGTAAATTGAGGAATGAATGTGTGTGGAACAGAGGAGGAGAGGAGACACTATGGGTTTGTCTGCACATTCAAACAGGAATACATTAACATGAATGAGGTACTTTCTAGTTCATGCTAGCATGGGGCAGTTACTGCACAACACTTTAACATACACTGCAACTCACCTCCATAGTCTGCACTGTTGGAGCTGTGGAGCCATGTCCCATGATGCAGAGAAGGGAAATGAAGATAATGACTTGTGAGAAGCAGTTGACCATGAGTGGTAGTTTACTGCCTCATGAGACATTTAAACACAGAATCGATAACACTATTGAGCAGTTGTGAAAAGAATGAGTTACATAATTACTCAGTTATGATATACACACAGAAATACCCCTCTTCCTAAATTCCTGGAGAGCCAAAGACCATGGAACTGTCACAGTAACAGAATGTGGTATCACAGCACAGTACTGCCAGCTCTGGTACTATCTGGGGTTTTTTTCTCAAAGCTCCAGCTTCTGTGTCTGTGTGACCTCCGCTTTCATTATAAACGGACTCAGCTTCTAGCCTTCACAACTGAGGACAGCCTAAGGTCCCTGAAACCACAAAGGAAAGAGGTAAAAAACAAATTTATTATTTTTTAAAATATGGCATGGATTTTAAACCAATCTCATGAGTTTCTAGGCTTGTCTTGTGATTTTTGAGTGCTTGTGGCTGGCAATGCTGCTGTCTATGCCTGTAGGACCTCCGTTGTCTTAACAGCACTTATGCACATGCTTAAAGATAAACACGTGCTTAAGTGCTTAACTGAATAGGAACACTTTCCTGAATGATGGCCCTGATGATTACAAAATTATTTGGCAGCCCCATCTACGAGGATCATTTCATGGCTCATTGAAATGGATCCACCTCGAAGATGGAGGAAGCAGCCATTTAACAGCAATTTATCCAGCAATTAAAAACAAAAGGGTCTAACTCCTTACCCAGATGAAATTCTAGGGGGCAGCTGAAATAGGCACAGTATAATTATTCAAAATGGAATTTACCAGCTGCCTTTGAATTTTGCTGTGTCTTTTTTCTCCCTTAAAATGAAAGAAACTTAGTGAGGATTTACTTTTGAGTGCTATAGAAATGTATTTTTCTTGACATTCCATATACTCTGATTTTTGTCTTCTTTCTTTCTTGAGTTTTGCTGTTCTCAGCCTCACAATCACAATATTCCACCAGCTGCAGCCGCCTTTGATAATTCCCCTATCAAAAACACAAACAAAAATAAAACAACTCTAGAAAAATAATATGCTCATTTTCGTCCCAAATTTACAAGAAAAATAAGAAAATGAACAGTTAGACTATAGCAAATGATTTTCACTAGTTTTAGTGAATTTTATATACAATTTTCTGTAAGTATTTCCTCCACACCTGCACAAGCTCCCTTGTTCTCCATATTCTCCCAAGTAGGAGTGTGAGTGGTGATAACATGGGTACTGATTCATCTGATTACTCTGGAAAATCCATCTGCAACAAGCACAATTTGTTCTACTCTTTGATTTTAGCTGTCCTCCCCTTCTCTCTTCTGTGATGCTTAAAGCAAGGCTTCTGTGAGACACTACAATACCATAATGAAGAAATTTTGGCATGGGAAAATAGTTTACTTTTTAAAGAATATTAAGGAACAGAACTTCAGCTACTGTAAGTTGATGTAGCTTCATTTATTTCAATGGAATTACATCAATTTATGCCCCCTCAGGAACTGATTCAGATATAAAATATATTCTAGGCCATATAAAAAAAAGTCCATATTTTTTAAAAATTGTAAAAAAATTCAGTATCTTCCTAATTATATATAGTTCTGTTTTTTCTCAATAACAGCTGCCAATTCATTCATATTTTCCATCAGAAATTCCAGCCTGATGTAGTTTGAGGAACAGGAAATGCAACTCAGCATTTGTGGCATAGCATTTAAGCACAAGCTTAATATTAATTATATGCTTAAGCCCCATTGACTTCAATAGCTTTAAAGTTACGCATATGTGTAAACGCTTTTCTGAATTGGGGCCTTTATGCAGAAAAAAGAAATGTTGTAAGTTCCATTACTATCATAACTAGATATTATGAAAAGCAGATATTAGTTTCTATTAACATGAATATAAGGTGGTATTGACTGAAGAAGTCTTGATAGAACTGACTAGATCAAAGCTATCATCCAGATGTAGCCTCAAGGGATAATAAATCTTGATATTCACAAAACTAAGAAGTCAATATAATCAGTGTTAATGTTTTCTATACTACCAGTCACAATATTACGTAAGTACTGTTGCATATATTCATTGTTAAATCACTCAAACAGCAGGATAAGGCTTTGAGCAACTATAATTGAATACTTTACCAGAAGGTTCTGAACTGTTTGTTTGTTCCCCCGCCCCGTTAAAAGAAATATTCTGAAGGGGAGATGAGGTTAGAAACTACTTACTTCCTGAGAGGTCAATACTAGTTTCCACTGAACTGAGCACAACCAATCAAGACATCATTATTTGCAAATGCAGCCTGATTGACTGACATTTCTCCAGCCTTCGATACTTTTCTCTCAGGAAGTAAATAAGAGAATCTCACAGACATCATATGAACGTATTCAGTTAATCATGATGAGGTATGATTGTCTCCCAGAATATAATAATGGAACTTGCCTTAAAACATGTGAAAAAGTCCCTTCCTTTTCTATTCAGGCACTTCTGCCTTCACCATATATTACAGTGTTAAGTTTTATTTCCTATGGATTGTAAATTTTCCTTTTTTTATTGTATTTAATAAACTTGATATTTACTCTTCTTTGTAATTGTACATAGGAATTAAGGCATCTTATGCAGTTTCCCTTATGGTAGAAAGGAAATAGGGCTCAGGAAACCTGAAACCAAATGAAGCTAATGGAAGGAATCTCACTTCAATAGTCTTTGGATTGGGGCCTAGCTGAATAGAACCAATGATGCTAGGTGTAACTACACAAGATCTCCCTTAAACTTGGCTTAGACTCACCAGTTATGGAAGGGTCTTGTGACTGTGCTACATACTTTAAGTGGCACACAGTTGATTTGTTTGTTTGTTTTTATTTCTTTGGATCTTTTCCGTTGTTTGGAAGAGCTAAGAGCTTGCCTGATAGAAACTGTTGATTGAAAAGACAATAGAAACTAAAACTGTGAAAAATGTGTTTGCGGAGGAGGAAACCTGTCTCTTTGTGAAAGCTAAATTTCCTCTTTTGCTATTCATGAATATGTTTTCTCACCTCCTGCAACATGAACATCCCATCATCCAGTATGAAGTTTCCTCACAGGCTCACAGCCAACATTTTGCACATTGTGCTGAGTTGCAAATTTGTTCAGAGAAGAGAACCATTTTTGTATAAAAATGTATAAAAAATACATTAGGATTTTGTGAACTTGCAAAGGCATCAAATTTGACCAAATACGTGAAAATATCAATCCCATCATCATTGCTCTGACAATCAGAATGAAAACAAGGCAGTTTTTCTAATGTGCAAAATCATAAAAGATAAAGCTCATCTCACTTTGACTTCAAATTTTTTACTTGAATTATCCTTGTATTATAGTCAGGCTCTAGACTTATCTGCTACCTGCTGAATCAATTACCTTTCCTGCTTAAACAATTTTCTGTAGTTTCATATTTTAAACTATGTGATTTCAAAAAGGCAACAGCCCGACTTTGTTGTAAGACCTTCGTTTGCTTTGATTTTTAAATTAATATACATATAGTTCTCCTCTGCTGTAAAGAAATACAACTTAATGAGAGTAGGCTTTTTAAATTAGGGTAGCGTATGCATCAGATGCTAGCAGGATTTTTTAAATACGTTGTTTATGGAGCCATGTAAATGCCTGTACACTGGAAAATTTTCTTTACAGCAGAGGTTATATAAATGTGTAACATTGTGGTGCATACAGTATAAAAAGGATTTCAAACTCTCTTTTTCCTAAAAATTATCCTCCCAATAGTATCCTAAGGGAAATATATATCCTCCAGTACTTAATAAAATTATTCTAACTAAAATAGCTAGATAACCCTGTTGTTTTATTTTTTAAGAGCACTGTCTGAAAACCTAGCATCTCTCTTTCCTGTAGGCCCTCATCTGAACAATGGTGTAAAGTGGAGTGATAAGAGTGAGGAGTATAATTAAACAATAAAAATTTGATCTCTAGCTTTGGGGAAGTACCTACCCCTTTGATGTGCCACTCTCAAATTAGCAGTCGTCATTAGTTTTACTGTTAGTGCCATACTTTTCCCCATAGGATTCCCCACAAATTAAGAAGGCCTGGGATAACCTCAGGTAGTATCCAGCTTCCTACATAATGAGTTCATAGACTTAATAACTCATTTCTTCCATCTACTTTCAAATAAACTGACAGGGAGGAGAACATTCTAGGTTCAGACCTAGAAGGCAGAGTTCTAAATGAATCAACATCTCATTGTGATCTGCATTAAAGGAGAAAAGCTTTTTGAGGTTCTAGACCAGGACCATCGTGATAAACCCACCTAGGAAAAGCCTTTGTTTGCACATTTTCTTCCTAGTATTCCTGCAAGCACCTATATCATCTTCATTTTCCCATGGGGGCTGACAAGGGTAGATTTAAAAAATAAAATAAAAGAGACAGACCTTGGCCATCAGGGCTATAAGGCCAATCAGTTCTCACCACTTAATCATGAGATTTTTTTCAATTGTAAAAAGTCTAAAACCTGTCCCATGGTCATTCCATGGAGACTGAATGTCTTTACATATCGAGATTCTCTACCCTCCTCCACTTTCTGTTGTCTATCAGTTTCCTTCTCTTTGTTGCTTAAGTGTCTTTTCCTATTAGCCAATGTCATTAGCTCTGCTTGTAGGGTAGAAAATGTAATTTCCCTTTTTTAATCTTCTCCAATAATATGGAGCCTCTGATATCTGTGCCCAGTTCTGTGCCTAAGGTCAACTTCAGTTTTCATGGGTATCAACTATTAATCTCCCTCTCCTTCTATCCAGATTCAATTTTTCTAATGATAGTGTGTAGTACTGACTTTGAGGAGGGCTCTTAAATGCTCTCTCACACAGGACCCAGGAATTTAGATCCTCTGTATTTCTGTTTATCTTGTTTTAAGATCCAAAGAAGGATATGGCTAAGTTCTGACAAATATGCCCAAATAAATCTCTTAGTCTTTAAGGTGACACTGGACTCCTAGTTGTTTCTGAAGATCTCTCCATGCATTAAAAAGCCTTGTTTGGCAGAAAGTTGCCTATGATCTTTAGGAATCAAGGTTCACTCTTCGAGGGCAACAGTGGCTTCTTGAGCGGAGAGAATTTTAGCAGGCAACTTGCTGGTGATCACTTCTTGCTCTTTCACATCATTATTAAGTCAATGGTAGTTATTCCTCTGGCATTTTGATGTAGCTATCTGGAAATCAGGGATCAGACTCATGTGCCCCACTTTCTTTTACCTTGCACTTTATGAATAAGTTTAGTGGGTATTGCTATGATTCAGTGAGCCTAGGCAAAAAAGGAATTTTGGATGTCACCTCCTGTCAAGGTCTCACCAATATAGACTGCTTCCCCTGTTGTTATAATGGCCTTTAAATGTTCTTCAGGAAGCTCTTCTCTTCATTATTCAGAATATTCTGAATGTTAAGAAAGCAACCACTCAATTCTCTGGGATAGAGGGCTGCTGCTGGCGGGCAGCAAAAAAGTCTGTCATACTGGCATGGTCAGACAAGGTGCTTGATGTAATATCTTTTATTGGACCAACTTCTGTTGATGAGAGAGACAAACTTTCAAGTCACACAGAGCTCTTCTTCAGTTCTGGGAAACTACTGATTGTCCAAGCTAAATACAAGATGGAACAGATTGTTTAGCATAAGTAGTTAATAAAAATTTTAAGGGATCACTCAAGGTGAAGTGGTCCATTATCACTTCTTCAGGGGGAAAGGAAGGGACCAGGGGTGGAAAGATAGCGGGGGGTTCCCTTTCCCCACTATGACTAGAAACTCAGAAGTGAACCTCAGAGCCACATCAACTGACTGTATGTATGCAGGGCTCACACTACGGGGCTAAAAATAGTGGATATTGACATTCACGCTTGGACTGGAGCTCGGGTTCAGAGACCTCACTGGATTTCAGAATCTGGGCTCCAACATGAGCAGGAACATCTACACTGCTATTTTTAGCCCTATCACGTGAGCCAGAGTGGCAAAGACTGTTGACCAGCTCTCTGAGACTCGGTGCCGTGGGATGGCTTTAGTTTTTTGTTTTATTTTGGTTTGGTTTGGTTTGTTTTTTTTGCAGTGTAAATGTACCCTCAAAATCTCAGGCCTTCCCATAATACCACTGCTGTGCATGCTGCATGTGCCATAATCAGAACTGTGATGCTGAACAGGAAGATATAGGAGAAATAGATACATGGGTCCTATCCAGGCAGGCTGCAAAGAAACAGTGCATGAATCCCACTGTTGTCTGGATTCACTTAAAGTTGGAGACATTTTCCTTACTAAAAGTAAAATGCTTTTATGTCATTTTTTCTTCAAATGGCAGAGCGGAACTTAGTGTGCAAGCTTTTCAATTTCCCATTGCAGGCAAATATATTATATGATGGCATATCAATCAACCTTGTCCCCACAATGACCTGCCTCAAATCACCTTAACTATGACCAAAACAAAATGAATGTGGCAGCCATCAGTAACCATTGGCCACTTCCCTTACCTCTGACTGACCCTCCAGAGGGCAACCTCATTCCTGAACTGAAAATCTCAGGCTTGCAGGCCTTTTTTCCCTCCTCAGCCTTGCACACTTTGTGTTTACACCTCTGCTCTGCAGTTTCCTTTTTATGCCACAGCCTGTCTCTCTTTCCCATCTCCATGTTTCCTTTCTTCTCAGCTTCCCCATATTCAAGGTTACCTTCTTCCCCACAAGTCTCCTCCTCTGCCGTCAGACCTGGACTCTCTCTTTCTATCTTTACCCCCAACTGCATCGTTTCCAGTTTAAATGAAAATGCCACTAACCACCAGGATCACAAAGGTCTGAAGACCTTCTTCCCTGCCTGACCTATTGACATGCTGCAGGGGAAATGCTACAGGTAGGGACACTGCTTAGCTCACAGCAGTGGCATTTGAGAAGACAGGCAGCTGCAAACCCACACTGAAGGATGACCAGACCCTTTTACTAAAACTAGTACAAAATCTGAGATTCAGTAAAACTGATTTGGACACTGGGATGTTCCCTCCACCAGGACAACACAAATAAACTAGACCATTGGGTCACCCTGGTTGTACACAATTCCCTTATGTATTCTGCCCTAACCTATGACTGTTCAGAATCATCTTCTCAGTCCTGTCCCCAGCAGGGACATTGAGTCTTATATCAATTTAGAGTCACTCATTTTGGAGTAACAAACACATTCTACAAAAATGTCACCCAAATATTCACAAGTCCTCACGTCAGATATTCCTGCTATTTGGTAATTGCTATTGGCACTTATACAGCATCTTCTTTTCTGCTGTAAATCACAAACTGTCAGAAGAAAGAAAAAAAATCTTGTGAAATTTTAATGGTGGCACTCTACCATGAAGATAATGCAAAATGTCTTTTCTAATTTTGTACTGAAATATTATTTGGATTTGTATCTGTTATTTTTATCTACAACTTTTTTGTACACCTTGACGTGCAACATCTGGAAAGCAGTCATTTTACATTTGTTTTACAGCATAAGACATTCAGACCATTTAGCTCCAAATCTAGGAATCTGGCAAATATTAGGGTGGGCAAACAAAAAAGTAACAAAACCGCCAAAGTGTTGTAAAATACATAAAACTGTGAACTAGATTTCTGTCACAAATGACTTGTCTATATAACATTTGCCACTGGTAGTTTTGTATCCAAAATTGAATAGTTTATACAGTTAAGGACAATGACTTTCTCAGATATTTAGTTTAGGTAGTATGGTCTAAGCAATATTATTATTATTTGGGCACATTTTGAACTGACTGCTAAGTAATCTGGAATGTAATCAAAATCCAGAATCACAGGGAAGCAAGCAAATGATATGATCTGAACAGGTGCAACAGTGTTAAGCTTTTCGAGTACTTAAGGGTTGATAATGAACACAAAGAAATAAGCCGTAATGTATCAAGTTATTTTCTCAGCACCATGAATGTTTCTTTTAAGGATTTTGATTACCTTCAACACAGTGATATCTGAGAGCCTAGATGTTAGTCCAACTCTGCAAAGAGTAACTTATTGGTTTCCAGACTGAATGTAAAGTGTTGATTTTAACCTAGGAAGCCCTGAGGACAAGATATTACAACACCTAAAGATTCAGATAGGTACCTAGAGGGATTCAAAAGTACATACATTCAGCTGGTTGGGAAATTTCTGACAAAATGTTTTTCCACTGGAAAATGCCAATTTTTCAAAACTGAAATTTTTTGCAGAAATGTATCCGTTTTGAGGAAACTCTTTCAGATCCGGGATGGAATTTCTGGCCTGAAAAAGTATAGGTGTCCAAAACAGCCAGCTGCCTGATAGTTAGAACATTTCCTTGAGGTGTAAGAGACTCAGGTTCTAGTCCTTGCTCTGAGTGATTTAGAGCAGGAACTTGAAATTAGGTCTTCCATGCCCTAGATGTGTGCTTTAACCACCTAGCTACTGGTATGCTGGAGTGGGTCTTCCTCATGAAATTTTTTGAAAGGTTTCACTTTCTTTCCCCTGCAGAACAAAGCCTAATTCCAAAACTTCAGCATTTTGTGTGAAACAGAATTATTCTTTTCTCTCCAGCCCTACACCTAAGAACCTTAGTCTGGAGTGAGGTGCTTAGACACTTGAAAATTGCACTGGACACCTATCTGCTTCTTTAGGTGCCTACGTCAATTTAAAAATCTGGACCTAAATGGCTTGGTACCTTCTGACTTGGGTGAGTACCTCTCTTCTTATGCCATAACGCCACTGCTATGATCAGCAGAGGTCCTCAGGCTGGATTCACCTTCATTCAAAAGAGTCAGGGCTGGAGATAGATCATGTCCTGTGATGGCCCTCAGTTCTGAAACCTGTTCTTCTCCATGATGAGACATAGCAATTGTATGTTGACTGTGAGTGCAAACTGACATGCGCATTTATTTGAGCAGGTTGTTGAGAAGCCGATTTGTGAGAGGGGCAACGTTTGTGTTTGGCTGGCTGTTTAATTTCATCTCTTTTTGTTACTATTTTGCAGGGGTGCCTAAAGGCTTGGATAGAGCCCCTTTTCTGTGCTTTTGTACTAATCTAAAGAAAGAAAGAAAGAAAGAAAGAAAGAAAGAAAGAAAGAAAGAAAGAAAGAAAGAAAGAAAGAAAAAGAAAAGAGATCCCCATTTTTGTGCTATATTTAAATAGAAGAACTGGATTTTTGAAGCTTGATTTCACATATTGTGAGCTATAGTTTATGAAACATATTACAAGCCTGAAACATGGCATTTTTCAATATAAGGGCTTGCGTAAATTAACACATTACCTACAGAATCTTAGCCATGCTACAGCTGCTTCATGCCACTCCGGCAGCATAAAGCAGCCTTTGTGCTGGTGAGCTAGCTAATAGGCTAATAGAATTCCTAGCCTGGAGGAATCCTTGGGTGGCATAGTGCCACCCTTGTAGCTTTCTCAGCATCACTCAGAGTGTATCAGGTGTGGTCAGGAAGAAGTAGCTCTGACTGATGTGTGTCTATGTCTCGACAATTCCTGGTTCCCAAAACTGGCTTGTGAGGACATAGGATATAAGAACAGCCCTGAAGCTGCTCCACAACCATCCCCAGGGAAGCGTAAGGGTGTTGTAAAGCTCGATATAGATAACCACCTGAGCTATTAATTTAAAAGACACTCCCTAAACACCTCAGCTTGCTCCTGATGAAGCTTAAGCAGTTGGAGCCTTGGATAATGCATGCAAGACAGGTGAAATAGCCCCCCAAAGCCCTCAGGAACAATATGATATGTTGAAAAGGTCTGGGCTTAGAGATAAGATTACAAGCCAGAGTCTCATCCAGCATAAAAGGATATAGCTCCATTAAGCCTATGGAGCTATGCTGATATACGCTAGCTGAGGATCTGACCCAACATTTTCTTTCTGTCTTCAGACGACAGACAGATCTAACATTTTCCAGAATGACTTTGTGGGGGGTTGGTTGGTTGTTGTTTTGATTTTGATAGATATCTAACTTTTGAGGAAGTTAGTCATATGATGGAGTCCCTGGGTAGAATAGGTCAAGCCAGGTGGTATGCATGGATCACGCAACCCAAGTCCTATAGGTTACGTGCACAAGGTTTGGCAGTAGGCCAGCACCCACAGCCTTGTTTGGAAATAAACAGAACAATTGGTTCTCCTCCAAGGCTTCCTCAAAAAAATAAAAATGCCTCAGTAAGGTGTTGCAGCAGTGATCAACCTGAACTTTTACTCACTGACTGGGACAAAAACATCAGGTTAATAGGTGTCAGCCAACTGCTGCTGATTCAAGCCATGATGCTGTGTCAAAGCCTACTGACGACAGTGAATGTGACTGAAGAAGGGCTAAAAATATTAATGCCCACAGGGAATGAGCTAAATGCGCTCCCTGCACCAGCTACTCTGGGAAAGTAGGTGATGGCAGGAGGCTAACAGCACTTATAGATCTGAAAGCCTACGATGAAAGTGACTCAGAGCAGGAGTTGGAGATGGTGAGGCAAATGGACTGGTCAGAGTCTAATGAAAAGATTAGGACCTGGTTAGTGCTGTATTAGAGGGTAAAATATAGATCCAGTCATGGAAAGAGGGAACTGGAAAATCGAGATGCATAAGAACATAAGAATGGCCCTACTGGGTCTCACCCAGTATCCTGTCTTCCAACAGTGGCCAGTCCGAGGTGCCCCAGAGGGAATGAACCGAACTGGTAATCATCAAGCGATCCATCCTCTAACGCCCATTCCCAGCTTCTGGCAGAGACAGGAAAGGAGGCTAGGTCCCTCTCCTGCTACCCAGAGGCAATTGTCTGAGAGGGGTAGTCACTTCCCAGTAATGGTCTCAATATGCCCCTTCAGATCTGCAGACACAGGGGATCTTCCACACACACATCTCTCCCAATCAATCTGAAAAGGAAGTGTCCACTGCCTGAATGACAATTTTCCCTCTAGAACCATGCAAAAAGCCTGGGGATCCACAAAGATGGATGGAGTGAGATGTGGTCAGGCTAGGTGAGGAATGCTTGAGCAAGAGGGTAGCCACACACCCTCCCTGCTTCCAGAGCTTTCCAGCACATCTATAACCCCCAAGGTGAGGGCTCCCCTTTAAGGTAGGTGCTGGGAGTTGCTAATATCTATGAAATTCCTGACAAAACAGCCTTTATGGAGCTGTGCTCAAGAGAGATCAGCAAGAACACAGAGCCAGGGAGAATGTACATCATCTACAAGTGGTTGGTCCTGGTCTCCCACTCATCTCTAGGTGGGTAATGAGCCAGCTTCTTGGCCTTTTCCATGGTGAAGGGTCAATTTCCACCACCCTACTAACCCCAGGAGAGTAATTTGGTAGAAATTCTGCAAGGGGAAGTTTGCTTTTGGTGAAGCCAAAATGCCGTAAACCAATAGGCAGTGCAATGGCGCTGCTCCAAATTCACCAGTTTCAGTGCGCATGTTTGTTTTGCCACATGGGTTTAACTGAAAACAAAACTCAGTGCTTACAAAGGGATGAATCCCCACCTAGCCAAATACTTCGATGGAACCCAGCTGAACTGAAATTGCCAAATTTGACATGGTGCTACTTTCACACTATTTGTGGAGTAAGAACTTAGCCTGAGCACAGGGATCAGAAACTGGGGCAGGGAAAGATACTACTCAGCATAAATAAAGGTGGCAGAATCAAACCCTTTAATGTACCAAATAAATCATAAAAGCTAGATTCAACCAAAAATCAATCTGGCTTTCCAATAAGACTGATAAATTGTTCATTGCTGGCTTTCTACGCTTTTCAGGAGCTTCCGTGGCACTGATGCCTGAAAGGCTTTTTTGTCAATCAAATCAATCTTGCTCTAAAAATGCATTGCCATTTTATGTTACCATCACAGAAAGACATTTTTGGCAAAGGAACAAAAAAACCAAAGGAATCTCATTCCAAGACGCAATACAAAAGTGAACAGGTGCCTAACCAATGCATAGAACAGCAAATTAGCATCTAATAAATTCCATTGATAAATTCTTCAAGCCTATCATTAAAGATAAGATACAGTTCTTTGCATATCACTAATAGTGGTCAAAATTTCAAATCAGGGGCTGACTTCATCAAAGGAAAAACAGGTAGATACATTTCCAGATAATAAATGATTTCTATTCATTAAAATTTGCAAGTTGAGAAAAAATGAGTAGTTCTAGTGCTCATTATGAGATTCTGATATTAATAGAAAATCACCACATCAGGGGAAAAATATAGCACAGATCAATATTTATGAAGTACCTTTTCTCTATAAATAGAGAAAATCATACTTTTTATCATAATCTCTTTGTTTAATTATCTGTTTTTTTGCATTTTAATAATACATTTTGCACTGTGTTTGTTAACATTCAGAAAACAAAAAAGATTTACTCATTATCCTTCTGAGGAATCCAATCCCACAAAGAATACTGGTAATCTCTAGTACAACATTGATACACTGTGTATTGTATTTACTCTTTGCTTCATCAATCATTAAAATGCCAGTTAGTACCCACCCAAAAGGAAGCAGCTGCAACATAAATAAATGAAGCCTAGAGATATTAAGAAGGGGAGTGAAGAGGGGAGAAGCATCATTTTGACGAGCATACAAATCTGGTTTGGATTTTCTAATTTTCCTTTATTTAAAACAAAACAAAATTGAAAGTAGCCTTTATATAACTTCATCATCCAACGTGAAAACAAGATTATTCAATTAATACTTTACATAGTACAAAAATGTTGGACCATATCATGGGATTTAAAGGCTTATATTCAATATACATAGATCTAATATTCATGCAAGTAAATCCTGTGGGTGCAGCGTAAAACACAAACCATGCTATTTAGTGAGCCTTCGTCAATGAAAAATGTGATTATGGCTAACACCTCCCCCCTCCCAACTCTCTTTTACAAAAAAAAAAAATCTACTATTTGATTTAGGTTAATGATGCCTGTTCTGAAATTAATCTTGTGTCTTTAATTATTCAAATCTTCAGCATTACTGAAACCATTCTAATTATTCCCATTGCTCAATGGTATTAGCAAAAATTATGCTTAAATTTAAAATCACTTTAACAGAGGCCATATTATTCTCAAACTCATTTGACTATTTAAGATTTCACCTCTGAGACAAAAAAGGTTGACTGCAGCCAACATCTCCTTTATTAAAATTATCTTCTTTGCATTTTTACCAATAATAAAGGGCGAAGTAGACCACTATTACTAGATTTCCTTCCTCTTTTGTGACTACTAAGTCCCACCATCCAAATTTTCTCCTCGTTTACTCTTAATTTTTTTATGATACTAATATTCTTTTACTATCAGTTATGTTTACCAGCTGACAAGGTTTTATGTACCTTTTCTAGTGCAATGCCCTTGAGAAATGAAGATTAGTATTTATTTCAAGTAAATAAAATCCCATGTCAGGCTGCAATTTTTTGATGGAATCTAAACATGACTTCCCACTGTTCATCCAAAGTATCAGAATACATCGCATAAATGAACATTCTAAGCGTGACATCAGGTGTCTTAAAAAAAGGAAGGGGTATTTGAAACCTAACAATTCAGAAAGATTTTTGTTGTTATTAAGATGTACATTTATCATCAAACGTGTGCTTGGCTCTTTGTCAATTGTGATCTTTCTTCTTAGGTTTCATTTTTGTTTTTGTAGGAATTTGGGATCTAAAAATATTGACCTGAGACCTTACTGGCTTCCTTCAGAACCATGGAAGTTACAGATAAGAAGTCTTGAGTACTGAGTCATCTAAGGTTTGATCTTGGCTGGGATTGACATGCATAAGAGACCAGCCAGCTCCATAGCACTAACCTTCCCCCTTCCTGGGATCCCATAGATGGCCATCAGCAGGGCCTGAGATCTTCATGTGCACAGGAGGACGGCAGGTGTGAGGTACTATTTAGAAAAGACAAGTGTCTCTCAAAGCAGGGGAAACCCTGGCAGTGAAGTGAAAATACTTCCATGCTGTTAGGATATGCAGTGTAGCTGCAGGGCCGCCCAGAGGATTTAGGGGGCCTGGGGCAAAGCAATTTCGGGGGCCCCTTTCATAAAAAAATTGCAATACTATATTCTCGTAGGGACCCCTGTGGGGCCCAGGGCAAATTGCCCCACTTGCTCCCCTCCAGGGGCAGACCTGGGAAAAATAAACATTCCACATCTCAGCACAAACCCAGTTTTGAGAAAACTTCTTTACAAGGTATCACTGGTTCTCAGC
>NC_133769.1:72236536-72239660 GCF_003597395.2 Chelonoidis abingdonii | reverse complement strand
CCCCCGGCTCACTCAGAGCTCAGCACGCCCCCGAACAGCTGCAGCGCGCCTCCTGCCGGCCTCCTGAGCTCCTTCCGCTCAGCCCGGAGCTCGCAGTCCTGCCCCCTGACCACGCAGCTCTGAGCGGGGCGGAACTCAGGAGGCCCACCGGATGGACGCTGCAGCGCCGTGCGGGAGCGCTGCTTGTTGCACTGAGGCTCCAGGAGAGGGGCGGAGGTGGGAGCCTCAGTCATTCTCTTGGGGGCCCTTGCAGAGCCCGGGGCCTGGGGCAAATTGCCCCACTTGCCCCCCCCTCTGGGCGGCCCTGCGTAGCTGTAGGCACGTGGGTCCCAGGATAGTGGAGAGACAAGGTAGGTGAAGTAATATCTTTTATTGGACCAACTTCTGTGCTCAAGAAAAGCCAGTGTGACTTGGAAGCTTGTCTCTCTCACCAACAGAAGCTGGTCCAATAAAAGATATTACCTCACCCATACTGTTTGAGTGTAAGAGGAAAGATGCTGGGGCACCTATGACAGTGAAAAGGCACATGGCTTCCATGTTAGATGATTTAGGCTTACTACAGACCATGCTGGATCCAAAGGTGGAAATGCAGCCCCTAATTATTCTGTGGAAGCCAAAAGAATCTGAAAGATACTTGAAAGGAGGTGTATAGTTTACATTCTCTAAGGCCCATTCCCATGGGATCAATCCTAGGGGGGGGATTGATGCATCTGATGAAGTGGGTATTCACCCACGAAAGCTTATGCTCCAATACGTCTTTTAGTCTATAAGGTGCCACAAGACTCTTTGTCGCTTTTTACAGATCCAGACTAACATGGCTACCCCTCTGATCCTAGGGGGAGTATAATTTGACACTATAAGATTTCATTTTAATTTAAATTAATTGTATTATTAGATGTATTTCCATGGCATCCACAGTGTTTGGTGCCCTGTATATGGATTAGAGAAATATATCAAGATTCCACAGAGGGAACAATACCTTCCGCTACTCCTTGGATTATAGCTGCCTTCTTAAACAGGTCAGATCCACATCCTGGTCTTCCAAGACAGCATTGCTTAGGGCAGTCACATCTCTCAGGGAATAGCATGCACAAATCATGCATAGGTACTTAAACATGTCACAGCTAGGGCTCAATCTGATCTCCACAGGGCACCAATCTCAGCTGAATTTCAAGCATTCTTTAGAGGCCCTTCCTATGATATCAATTCATTTCTTATCAATTCATTTGTGTGGGGGGTTTAAACAATTTAAAACGTACTTCATTGACATGTAAAAGCTGCCAAGATTGAAGTCCTATTTACTGATCATATGTTAAATACCTGCTAGTATTTAAGCAGTTTAGACAATGTGTAATGTTACCAAGAATAAGGTGAGGGGCTAAACTCTCCTTGTCACAAGTTTCTTCACTGTAAAACAAAGGGACAGATCTTCAGCTGGTGTAAACTGACATAGCGGAGTTACTCTGATTTACACCAAAATGTTTACATCAAGAGAAGTGGGCAGCAGCCCTCACCCGCAATCACAAACACCCCTGGTTGTCTATGACCCTGCTTTTGACTCATAGACTTTAAGGTCAGAAGAGACCATCATGATCATCTTACCCTGTAACAGCCTGTTCATCCCTGATCCAATCTGTTGGCTAAATCTACCTTTTAGTGACCTTTTAAAATGTGCAATATTGACTTGATAGACCTTAAAACCTCCTGTCATGTCAATGGATATGTATGGGCTCTTTAGTGTGTACAGTGTTGAGCTCATAAACCTTAATGGATCTTGCATACATATGTACTACTTAAAGTGTGTGCTATTGACCTAAGAGACTGTGCTTTGTATATGTAAGTGCTTCTGAGAAATCCTTTATTGACAACAAAATGCATCATTATAGATCCTCTGGAGGCCTTAGCCTAGTGTGCCAAAGTAACTGCCTTGAATGAAAATTAAGAGGCTTGTATTTATGTCCCTTCTGATGGGCACATAATTCAGTTTTTAGCAGAAATATTGAGTCACGGTCTTCTCATTTCTGCCCAATATTTTGCTTTCTTGCTATTTTAAATGCAGCATCAGATACAAGTTTTTGGTGGAGACGAGCATGCTAAAAGTGAATGCAAATGTGGTTATTGGGACTCATGAACTGTGAGCTTTTCCTTTATATGGTAACCACCATTTCAAAGTGCAGACTATAAATGAGCTCTGAGAGTACACCATGAGGCTATCAGTATCAGAAAAAAACTGTGTGTGGAGATCTACATACATAAGCTAACACCATCAAAGCCATTCACCAAAAGTATAGGTTTGGGGATGGAAAGTTTTCCAAAAAAATGTATTAAAAATTAACTGATTTATAAATTTGAAACTTTTTTGCCTTATCGTTAATGTTTTCTTTATTTATTTCTCCCAGCCATCATAAACCCATTTAGGTTGAATGCCAATTCCAAAACAATACTACTATTTAATAATTGGAGATAACACCTTAGATGTGCATGGCAATTTACAGAGAGAATAAAGATCTAGTGTCTGCCCCAAGAAGCCAGCAATCAATTAATCTGATTCTTCAAGCACAGACTACCAGATGAGTGCACCTCCATTAAGTACTATGCCAAGTAATCAAAGCGTGCAGGATGAGCCCTAGGCTAGATATGACAAAGTAGAAAGAGGGTGAAATTTATGCTTGTGCTAAAGACTAGCTCAACCCGCTCATCACTTAAATCAGTTCTGTCCTGAAGTTTATTTCATCTCAGTCAAGGCAGAGGGAGGGAGAGAGGGATGCAAGTTGCATAACATAAAATTACTTTTTTTTTAAGACAGGTCGCATGTTAGTTCCCTTTTCATTTGTTTAGTTTTTCAATTAATTTGGATTTTACTAGGTTGGTGCTGAAGGCCCAAACTTCCTGCTGATACAGCAGAGAGGAAGGATTATCAGGAAGCTAATTATTGTTTCCTGGTTCTCTTCCTGGCCCCAGTCCCAATCACCCAGTAGAGAGATCTGTTCTAACATGCTGCCCCAGGAATCATCTGCCAACGCAAGATAGGCTGAGCACAGTGCTCTCCAGCCATGCCTCCTCCCAGTCATTCCCTGTCCTTGACTTGCCAGTTCCTGTTCTTGAAAACGTGCCTCCTTTGACA
>NC_133769.1:72222067-72235595 GCF_003597395.2 Chelonoidis abingdonii | reverse complement strand
CAGGGAGCCGTGGCTCCGGTGGACCTGCCACAGGCATGCCTGCGGCAGCTTCGCCAGAGCCGCGAGACCCGCGCGCGGGGCGGCGAAATATCCCGGCACCTAGGGCGCCAGAAACCCTAGCGCCAGTCCTGGGTGGCGGCCCTAGTTTGAGAACCACTACCCTCGAGTATGGAGCATTGTTAGTGAGTTTACAGACAGATGGATTTGGAGGTGGGACTTGGAAGTGCTTGAGTAATGGAATGCTAAACTGTATTATACTGTTCAGCCACTAGGCAGCACTGTATGTAACATACCTTTCTTAAGCTAACTTCAGCCATACCTTGCAGAGCATTAAAGGATCTTACCGTGAATGCACAAGGTGTGTATCTCTGAGGGAAGGAAGCTCTTTAGCCAGTACAAATCTGGTACAACACTCTGACTTGCTAGTAGCAGCCCTGCAACCTACTGTGTACAAGAAGTGCATTATAGCTTGCATGTCATGCAAGATTAGAGAAGACACTCCCTACTTACAAGGACATATGGGAGAAAGTACAGAAGTGTTTTTGGGGAAAGCATATGAAGGAGGTAGGAAAGAAAGTGGAATTAGCAGAGTACAAAATTTGAGTGGGAAACATTCTGGAGTGCACTACTACTCAACAGGAACCAGTTTAGCAGCCACTGTGCTACCAGAGAATTGAGGAAGCGGTTAAAGCATTGGTGCATGAAATTACAAATCTACAATGAATTTAACTTGCACATTCACCCTAATGTCTACAAACTCTTATCTACCCCTGTTATTTTTCAGCAGACAACACTGTACAGTAAATCCCTAATTGTACATTTAAGCAATAATGATCAAGCTTCATGGCATTTCCTGGGGATTAATTACCAGCTGAAAAGAGTTTGACAGCCTGAGGTGCAGCCAAAAGCCATTAAACATAGATGGTCATTTAACCACTTGGATCTGCTAACTGTAAAGTGTACATGAGGTAGAATACATTATCAGATGCTACCCTTTGTACCAGATAAATCACTTTGAAGCACCAAAGTCCCAGCATTGGTACTCTGAAGAAGTGCTGACACATTTCTCAAGGCTGCAAGGAAGATGCAGCAAAACACAACAGTTATCCATTAAAAATACCCTTTGCCATGGTCATTATTGCTGTTATAAAATAGGTAATAAATGGAGATATACCAATCTCCCAGAACTGGAAGGGACCTTGAAAGGTTATTAAGTCCAGCCCCCCACCTTTACTAGCAGGACCAAATTTTGCCCCAGATCCCTAAGCTGCCCCCTCAAGGATTGAACCCACAACCCTGGGTTTAGTAGGCTAATGCTCAAACCACTGACCTATCCCTCCCTTAATAAAACAAAAATGGTGAGGAGGAAGCTAAGAGAAATAAGCATAGTAGACCAAACACTGGAGAACTCAATGAAAGCCAATGCAGCAGGAGAGCAAAATCAAGAATATATTGATGGACATTATTTATGATTTGTATTGTGGTAGTGCCTAGGAATCCTGAACAAAAGCCCCAGTGTGCTAAGAACTGTACATACACAATCTAGAAATATGATCCTTGCTCCCAGTGGACTTACACTATAGTTTTAATTGATGTTTGCTGAGCGTTACTAAATAATTAATACCCTGCTGTGTACAGAAGCCATTCAGATTGCCTGAATTATCTCATAGCATTCTACCCAGCTGATACTCACCATTACCTCTTAGAACAAGATGCAGCAACAATAACTTTATATCTCAGACCTTGGAATAGTTAGGTTTTTAAAGTATTTATTAAAGAACAAAGTGTCAATAGAAAATTGTAATTCTTGCTATTGCTTATCATAGGAAAGAACTAATTAAATAGAAAATGTATAAGAAGTAGATTTGCCTTCTTAATTTCAGTGCTTTAAAAACAAAGGCCATGTAATTCAACTTTTAATGTTACTACTGGCACATTCATCTCTGAAGTTACACCAAGAGATAACAGGCTAAATTCTGATCACAAACTACACCAATTTAAATCCTCAACCTTTCCATTGAAGTCAGTGGAGTCACTCTGGATTCACAGTGGTATTACAGAGGTCAGAATCTGGCCCTATATTCATGGATATCTAAGATGGCATTTTCAAAAACATATGGGAGCATAGATAGGTTAAAGTGCCCAGGGGTACATCTGTTTCTCAAGCCAAAGCCCAAATTGTTTTTAGAATGATAACTTATTTGACATAAATTTGGCCCCAGAGCAAATGTCTCTGGCCAAGTTATGGAACCTTGAAAAGAGGACATAATCACAGCAGATTTGATGGAGGAGAGTAGAGCCTTCTTGACAGGCCAAGGGAAGACAGAATGCAGCCTTTGGTAAGGAATGATATAAATCATCTGTTAAAAGGGCATCGCTTTAATTTTGCTGCCTTTTAAATTCTATTGAATTTAAATATTTTTATGCTTTACGTGCCAGTGGTATTCTTGCAAAGAAAAAACAATGCTTCCCACACATACAGTATTGACCATGACTGTTTAAATTCAGGTAAAGTTTTCTTATAATATGTAAGGCCAGATCCTCAGTAAGGGTTTGAACTTATATCCATTGATGTCAATGGCAAAGTTCCCACTGTCTTTAATAGTACAGGATGAGAGCCTAAACTGATCTAGCTTCATTGACTTCAGCTGAGGATCTGGCTTCTAATTGCTAAGGACACATGGTGGCCTCAGGGGATTAGTAACAGGACACAGAGCTTTCAGAACAGATTGTGGCAGAGTCAGTATGAGTGACAGGGGACACAGAGCTGGGAGTGTGCAAGGAGCTTTCCTCCTACTCTGCACTCTAGTACAGAGGCCAACCTCAATCATAGTGGGCATGCTGGAGTCTAACACCATCAGCGGCGCTAGACTGTCCCAAGGAGCTGGGGTAAGGGTAGAACCACAGCCCTGTCCCCCTCCTGCATTGGCTGCTGGTGCGGGAACAGGAGGGGAAGTGCACATCCCCTGCAAGAAGGTGGCAGAGCTCATGGTCTGGAGTCTAGTCCCCACCGTCAGGGGCTTCAGGCTGTGGAACCCTCGGCATCTTACTCACAATACCAGCTGTGGCTTAAAAGTCACCTATAGCTTTCCATTTCTCCGATAGCCTGTCTGAAGTATGTCCATGATCTGTCTCTAGTTCCTAGTAGGCAGGTGTCCACAAGACACCAAACCATAATTATACTTTGTTTCTGCGTACCAAACTACAGGAAACATAGTCTCTATTTGCACCCCTGTTGGCAGTCTCAAAGAGTCTGAAGGCCAAATGGGCATGTCAACTGAATGACCCTCTCACGCCCTCTGGGTCAGGATTAAGGTTAAATTTTCAATCTCCTTCTGACATTCTGCCATACTGCCTCCCCACAATGCTACCTCCTTATCCGCCTTCAAATCCCTCCTCAAAAGCAGTGCCTTGCCATGATACCTACCAAAAGCTTCATAACCATCAGGCTGCTTGTGTGCAGAGACCACTGCCTGCCATGATGACCAGTATGATCTCATGGTTTCCTTGTACTCCCTCACCTGTCTGTATCCATCTGTTGTCTCTTGTCCAAAACATAGATTTTAAGCTCCTTGGGGCAGGCAGTGTCTTTTTGTTATGTGTTAGTACAGCTCCTAGCACAAGGGGGCCAGGTGTCAGGATTCAGGGCCTGCAGCAGAGCTAGGCAGTCTTATCAATACAGCTAGCCTGCACAAGACTGCCTACTTGGCCATGCTACCTGATTGGCTGGGCGGGGACCAGCAGGCTGGCGCTGAAGCCAGCAGGAGCAGCTGCTTCCTGGCTGCTCAGCGGTCATCACTGTGACGACTACTGTGTTAGCTTCTTCCTGATGTTCCCACTTTGAACCCAGTCTTGCCTTGGTCCTGCCCCTGACCTGAACTCCTCCTTGCCTGCTACCTTGCTTGCTCCAGTTTCTGTCCTCAGGTTTGACCTATGGCTCTGGCTTCTGAGTCTGGCATGACCTTTGGCTCTGGTATCCAGTTCCTGTCCTCTGGTTTGACCTTGACTTTGGCTTCCAGACTACTGACTCTTGCCCAGGTGTTAGTTCTGGGTTCCAACACTTGGTTCCCAGTGCCTGCTCTGACCACTAGGTTAGACTACCCTTGTCCTGGTTGCCTGATACTGGGTCTCTGCTTAGTGCCCATAGATACTATAGTAAGGCAAATAATAATACAGTTGTTCAAAAAGATTTTGTGGGTAAATAGAGGAGTTCAGGGCTCAGTTCTCTGCTGGTACAGATTGGTGATACTTTATGGGAGCTGTGCCCTTTTATACCAGCAGAAAATATGGTCTTTTCAACCTTCAGATTTGTGGAGCTGGCATCTTTCATGTGGCCGTTACCGTAATTTTATAAAATACTAATGCCTTTAATACTTTTGAAAAGGATGAAGGACAACTTCTAACCATAGGCTGTCTGTGGGGTCTGACTATTAATGTTTTTAAAACCCTGTTCTCCATTCTGATCTTTCCCTTTTGAGCTACATTAAATAATAGTAAATAGTGTGATTGCTTTTAATTGAAAAAGGATCATTTTTATATCCCCTCAGAACATTGTCATGAAGTCTGAGGTTATCTGATGGTGTTGGAGACTTGTGCCTGGTATCTTCTGAATCACTGATCTGTGTATTTTTTATCAGAATCCTAGAATATCAGGGTTGGAAGGGACCTCAGGAGATCATCTAGTCCAATTCCTTGCTCCAGGCAGGATCAATCCCCAGACAGATTTTTGCCCCAGATCCCTAAATGGCTGCGTCAAGTGTTGAACTCACAATCCTAGGTTTAGCAGGCTGATGCTCAAACCACTGAGCTTAATATTATTATGCATACTGAGAGATCTTTAAAGTTTTTGCTACCAAAGTTCCTGTGGTGAATTTATACCAGGTAATTTCAAAAGGAGGCTGTTGTATCCTACAAAATTACACTTATTGGCAGGACCGGCACTAGAGCTTTCACACCCTTAGGTACACGGCCATTTCACCTCCCCGCACACCACTCCCGCGGCTCCGGTGGAGCTGCCGCAGCCGTGGCTGCGGAAGGTCCACCAAGCCGCGCAGGACCAGTGGACTGTCCGCAGGTATGCCTGCGGTAGCTCCACCGGAGCCGGGGATCAACGGACCCTCCGCAGAAATGGCTGCAGCAGGTCCACCGGAGCCACCTGCCACCCCCTCCCCCCAGCAAAATGCCACTCCCCGAAAATCCTGGCGCCTTAGGCGATAGCCTAGTTCGCCTCAATGGAAGCGCCGGCCCTGGTTACTGGTGCAGTAAAGTAACTGGAAAATGGAGGGCAGCTACTTTACCCAGAATAGACAGAGTCTATTTTTTTTTAATTTTCCAAATTCACCTCCACCTGCTATCTGAATATTACAGAAACTTTCAGAAAATTGTAATGTGCTATACAGTATACTAATCTGATACTGTGTTTCAAATGCAGTCAGTATGAGGAATGGGAATTAGAATCATAAATTTATTTCTGTCTTCTGGCAGTGCAGAGAAAAATTGGCAGTGGGTATATCAAAATGCAGAGAGTCTCATGATGAAGATGTAGGTGTACTTACTGACTAACCCCTGTCTTTCTCTTTTGTCAGGGAAATTATTCATTAGCAAAGAAAGCAAATATTCATAAATCGGTGCACAGACCTATATTGTCTTTTGATAACTATCCCAAACACAGGCTCTGATCCCACAAATACCTATACACATCCTTAACATTACTCACCTGAGAGGTCAATGAGACCACTCAAGTGAGTAAAGCTGAGGAACATTTAAGCTTGTACAAAGCTGTTTCCTAGGTTGGGGCCACAATTACTTACAATTAATGGGTTTGAGTCACTAAAGCTGCAGAAGGGAGGTTTAACCTTCACTGCCTTAGCTGGCAAAGCTCTAATTGCCAAAGAGGGATGATTCCCAAGGGACATCGAGTAGTGTTTCCATTGCTCCCCTCCATCACATTACTAATGAGAGAAAGAGAGAGAGAGCTTTAAATCCTGCTGGGGGCTTCTCTGGTGAGAGCTGCTGAGGAGGAGCACTCTCCACTCCTGACCAGTCCTGCACATTTCAGAGTCTCTGTTGGCCTCATATTCCACCTAGTACCCGTCTGAAGGGAGATTGTCTGCTTTATACCACCACAGTCTTTCCCCACATCCCTTCCATGCAGCTGTCTGTGTCTCCTGTCTGGGGGCGTGCATGCCACTTGAACACAAGAGGGTGACCAGGGCACAGCTGCCAACTTTAGGGAGAGCAGATGTCCTGATTTTTAGGGACAGTCCTGATTTTTTGGGTCTTTTTCTTATATAGGCTCCTATTACCCCCACCCCCAATCCCGATTTTTCACACTTGCTGTATGGTCACCCTAGCCAACTTTCACACAGTAAATAAGCCCCCACAACTTTTACAATAAGCCAAAAATCAACCTAATCCCATTTAAAAACAAGGCCAAAACAAGCCTAAGAACCCCAACACTCTATGTGACTAGATCCCCCCAGCTTGTAGTCTGGTACTATGGTGGGCCTGCTGTGCACCCCGACTCTTTGCCCCCCTTGCCTCTGCTTGCCCCCCCTTGTCCCTGTTTTCTGGGAACCGATCAAAAAAAAGAAGTAAAAAGCTATAAGCAAAAACTAGCCAACAAGCAACTCACAAGCCAATTAAGCCAAAACAAGCCAAATTTCCATGTTTTTTCCGTGTGTTTGGAATGTCTGGACCAGGAACAGCTGCCGGTGAGCCTGGTGCCTGCCCCAGTGGGTGGGGTTAGGGGTGGTACAGCCACGCCAAAGGAGCTGCTGGCATGAGGTGCACAATCTTTTCCTTGGCAGACTTTCTACCCTCAGAGATCTGCACCAGGACCTATGCCAGTAGGAGTCAGCATGAATGCAGTTACAGAAGTAAGCTAGATATATAAATTGACTTGATTCATTATAATAAAATGTACAGAGAGCAACATGACTTGGGCCAATTCAAACTAGCAATTAAAGATTTGTTCTATTTGCAGCCACACTTATTAAACTTTTATATAAAGTGTCCACATTTTATTGACTATCGTGAGTGATTACATTACAAATGTTTAGTCCAGAAAAAAAAAAAAAAACACCCAGCCCTACATGCACAAAGACTGAATTAGTTAATCACATTGCTGGGCTGCACAAATTAATCTTCTGCCATTGTCTTATTGGAAGCATAAGGCTAAATTTCCACATCAAAACTTTAATTTTCCTAGGCACAACAATTATCCATGACACTTAGACCGCAGCTGTATCGCTTACTTTTCCTTTACCCTATCGTTTCTGTCCCACATATCTGTGTACAAAAGAAATGAAACTTTGTCCTTTTGAACATAAAACTGTATTTTCAGGGGGAAAAAAATAGGTTAAACTGAAATAGGAGCCTTTAAGTCAAACAGCTATTGTGATTATAATTGCTGAATAAATTTAAATATTGGAGTTTTTTTAGGGATGAGAGAGAGAATATGAGAGAGGTAACAGGGAAGGGTAAAAGTCAAGCAAATAACTAGAGTCTCAATCATAACCCTCAATATTGGCTGCATGGAAGGGACCCACTATATTGTACCTGTGTGAGGGTGGACAGCTTAACATCCTGTCACTTTCCCTCCCTTCCCAGGACTACAAAGACAGACCTGCCTGGGACTGGAAGTCCACACCCTCTCTCCCAGAAAAACTGGCTGTAAGTCCTGGCTATATGATGAAGCATTAACTCCACACTACAGAAACCACTTGAGAGTGGTTGTGAAAAAAGCGGCCCTTGGAAAAACATGTCATTATAGCTCCTTGGTACTGCATTTTCTGGGGGCCAGAGCAGTGGAGCACAAAGTAGCTGAACAGGTGCAGAAGGAAAGAGCTGTCATATAGACTTCCATGGGAGAGGTGATCAGGACCTATGACAAGGGAAGAACGAAGGAAAAACCACCTCCTGCCCATTCAGTCAGTTCTGATACAGGCAAAACTCCTATTGGCTACAGGAGTAGGGACCTGACCTTGTTAGGACAATCATAAGCAGTATGTATAAAAGACTAAGAGTAAAACCAAAGCCAAGTGAAATGTCCCATGGCTAGAAATCCTTTAAGTGCTTCCTTATTCTATTCTGCTGGTTGACATTCTCTCTGGTCTGCACACTGGGCAGCGTGTTCCCTAGCCAGTGAAGGACTATCTATGTACTGCAGATCTTCTTGTGAAGTTTGTTCTGAAACACTGTGGAAAAAGCAAAACAGAATAAGGAATATCTATGATTTTGCTGTCATTAGCCCCTCTGCATCCATAAACCCAGGAAAGAAGGAGAAGTGTGCTGCATGTCATTTATTTATGCACTATTTCAGAGAATCTTGCTTTCTAAAGCAAAACATTGTATAACAGACGTAGTGTTGAGACTTTTCATTTTTACCAGGTTTTACAGTAAATGCTTTCTCATTAAATAGACATCCCTTTCCTCCTAGTTTTCATTCTAAAACCACTCTATACAACTGTATTCCTTAGAAGCATTTTGCTCTAGTTATGTTGTCCCCTATCTAAGGTGTCATTTTTTTTCCTGAACAGAATAAAAGATGTGAAGGCTGAAGGGCCTGATTGTGTTCTCACTTACCAGCGTAAATCAGGTTTAATTCCATTATGATTGATGAAGATACATCAGTTTAAAACTGGTATGAAGCCATCAAAATTACATAGTAAAGGCCAGATTTTCAAAAAAACAGCAAGGAGTCCGGTGGCACCTTAAAGACTAACAGAATTATTTGGGCATAAGCTTTCGTGGGTAAAAAAATCTCACTTCTTCAGATGCATGGAGTGAAAACTCCATATTTTTGTGGACACAGACTAACATGACTACCCCCTGATATTTAACAAATTTTCTAAGGAGTTCAGCAGACACAATTAAAGATTTTCAAAAGTATTCAGCTTCCATTTAGGCACCCACATAAGATGTCAGATTTTTGGAAGAACTCAGCCAGTTTGGCACTAAACTCGTCTGAAGATCTAGCCATAAGGATACAGATTTTTTCAAAAAACCGGGAGTGTATATTGGTTTTAGAGCATTTTGAAAGCTGTATGAGAATGCACTGTTATCTTAAAAACATTAGATTAGCTCTACTTGCATATATTCCACCTATTGCTTATTAAAGACTACATCTTAAATTGCATTTTTACTAGTGGTACACAAAAAATGACAGTATGCCTTGAAAAAATATTTGCAGTTTCATAATGGCCCACTTCACAGCTTCAAAAGTTTACTTTTCATGTCATTTTTGCAAAATGACCAGCTTTTCATTAAAATATGGGAACCAGCTTCAATTTCCTTATACTTCAGTGCAAAATAATCTTCTTCTGAATTAAATTTTGCACTCTACATTTTGAAAGTTTGCATTCCAAGGCTATTTTGAGTGAACGTGAACCCAGACTGACCCCTAAAGAAAAATATGGAACTGCAAAAATGAGGTTCAAGCCTAGAAGAAATGCAAGCCCATTTAGTTTAAAATGCATATTCCATCTGTTGGCATCTTGATATAGATGAAAGAATTCTTAGAATTCAGAGAGCTGTATCAGGTGTTAGGACAGCCATAACTCATATCAATTTAAGAGTGTTATATCCTGTTACCGTATTTATATTGAGGCCTAAAAATTATAACTAAGGATGAAAAGCACTGGAAAATGATGGGTAATTCCTTCTGTTGTACTGATTGTTGTCTTAGAAAAACAGAAGCATTGGTAGCCATCCCTTAACAAGTGGCTAGCTGTGCTTCTGTTTTTCCAATACAGCAACCAGCAAAACAAGAGCCATTGATCAGTTTTTCTAAACCTAAAAGGTACACATATGTACTTAAATCGTTATATTTACTGTTACTCTAGCTCGTAGAGGTCTGCTATCAGAAACCTATTGTGCCAGGCACTGTAAAAAACACATATTATGAGACAGTTCCTGCACAAAAGAACTTATAATCTACATAGACAAGACAGACAAAGAGGAGGAAAGAAAACAAAAAGTGTTGAAATGACTTTCCCAAGACTTTCCCAAGATCACACAGTAGGTCAGAATGAGGAACAGAAGCCAGGTCTCATTTGAGTCCGCCATTCCACACAACCTCCCTTAAATACCACACAGCCTCCCTTAAACATTGCATTCCAATATACCGGTACACAATGGCCTTAAATTTTACCAAAAATTGCCCAAGTTTTGCCACCAATTCAGTTCAACCAGTATTAAAATCTGGGGGAGCCATAGTCCACATTAGACTTTTACTATTTTCAGGACCATGCTGGTTAGCTACTCCTTTCTTATGGTGTCTCATTACAAGTGGATATAAAGGAAGGATTTGCATGCAAGCAGGGAGCTGGCACAAAGGAAGTCCCAGAGACTTCATGAAATCCACTAAAAACTATTGATTTTACATGGAAGGTGCTCAGGTACTGTAGTGATAGGTGGCAGGATAACTGTGAGATAGAGTATAGACAGAATTTCCTTTACCTGTTTTAAATTTTTTTATCACTTTCCTTCTCCCCCAACCCTTCCCCCATCCAAGACAGGGTGCCCGTGGCTGAACTCCGAATCAGTCATACAAAAGGAGTGATGATCTTCTCAGCTAGTTTTTCACTCTATTTAGATTCTATACATTGCCAAACAGTGGTGGTAATACCTGAAGTATGCTCCAGACAGTGGCTACAGCTCCATGTTCAAGGCTGTATCTAGTCTCTGATTTTTACTTTATTATCATTTAGAGAACCAAAGAAAGTTAGCTCACTCCTGCTCTGAAAAAAGAAATCAAAGCAGGTTCATCAAATTGTATATACTTGAACGTGACAGATTGTTTTAGATGTCTTAGATTGATACCCAATGGAAAGTTGTACACTGTGGTTCAATTAGAGCTTAGCACATTGAAAAAAAATAATGTTTTGATAAAGATCTCAGGCTGGATGCACTTGAGACTGAAATGCTGTGTCATCCCCATTAAAAAAGTGCTCTGCTTTACAAAACAAATAATAAAAGCTGATTCCTCACCTATATCAAAAGGAACATTATAGGGATTTCAATTAATAGCCTCCCAAATTTCATGAGGAACAGCTCTGCTCTTGAAAGCCTGTGTGGGAGTAGATGAAGGGTCTTCAAGATTAAAAATAATTGATGTGCACTTTTAAAATGTGCATCTGCAGCAATGCCAACAAGTTCACATTCGCTTTGGAAGAGAGGACAATGATAGCAATTGGAGGTGAAGTTGTAGCATGAGCAGCGTGAAATTGTATAACAAAAATAATCAGAGATGGGCCCAAACTAATAAGTCATGATCCTTACACCCGTGTCTTGTGGCGGTTTCCAGAATCCAAACTTGGATCTAGATCCAAATGTCTTGGCTGGCTCCTATCACTACAATTGACTGACCCAAAACTTCAGATCAGACCCCAGAGAACCTCAGAATGTAAAAAAGAAGTGTTCCTAGCTCAGCATTCCTAGCTTTGACCATGTCATTTCTCTCTTTGCATCCCTCTGCTGGCTCCCCTTTCTCTATCACATTAAATAAGCTGCTTCCTTTCAATTTCAAGGCCCTTAATGGCCTATTTCTGTCATACCTATCATCTCCAATTCACTACTGAGATGTCATCTCTCATCTCTGATTGGCACATCATGCCAGCCTCCCTCGCCTATTTGTTACGTTTTCAAACAAACACCTTCCTGCTTTCTCTCTTGTGGGGGAGGAGCTCCCTATAAACATTCACAAAGCTACCTCATTATTCATCTTCAAAACCTCCTCAAAACTCTTCTTTGCCCTAATGCCTACAAAAAAAATGACTTTCGTTAGGCTGATTGTTTGCTATCTATCATGCTGACCAATATGGTCTCATTGTACTCTCTCATCTGTCAGTATTCATACCAGTTGTCTCTTGTCTGATACTCAGATTGTAAGTCCTCTAGGGCAGGGAGCATCGATTTGTTCTGTGTTTGTACAGCACCTAGCACAATAGCAGACTGGTCCATGACTAGGGCTCCAGACATTACAGTAATAAAAATAATAAGACTCTAGATTTTTTCAAACCATAAAGGTAGGGTAGGCTCAGGACATTGGAAGAGGCCCTCAGAAGCAAGGAAAGGGCAATTTTATGTTACAGGGTAGATCATAGTGAGTAGCAGTATTACTGTAGTTAAGGATGACACTAGTTTAGTGTTTAACAGGTGATTTTTCTAAATGCTCTAAAATCTACATGTCAACTTGGATTGCCTTGAAAACTGCTGTGCCTCATCGTGGAGACCTGGGTAGGGTTAGTGGTCCTCATTTGATGTTATTTGAGTAAGGGGCTCCCACGATACAATCCCCTTCCCTGCAAAAATCATGTGACATCAACATTTGATGGTTTTCAAAACGTTTTTGCATTTGTCTGGGAGGCAAACCATGGCTCTGATTCCCTGCACAGGACTACGCTTAGTTACTGTCTTGCAACCACTGACGATATTTAAAACATTATTCAGGGTAAGAACTTGCTCTACCATGTGTCCGAAGCCAAACTGACAAGCCAGAGAAGTCATTTGCACCTATGCAGCAAGACTGGGCTTATGCTGCAAGACAGATCATTTGCCAGCAACCTGACAACAGGGGAGCTGATGGCTCAAGGTGACAGGCTGTGGTCACCTTGAGCCATCCATGTGCTGTGAGTTTCCGTACTGTCCTGGGCAATTCTCTGAGCATATGAGTTGTGCATGTCGGTTGATCTCTCATACATTCTATAGGGTCCCCTTCCAGTACTTTTGCTCTGAGAGCAGAGCTTCTGGTTAAGAGACTATGTTGCAAGTGCTCTAAAACCCATGTGCACACTCAGATTGTATTTCAGAAGTATTGTCGAGGAAGATAGGATTGATTTAACAGAGGGAAAATGGCAGGTGCTAGTATACAGTAGAGTTAAGCTAATATAATCATGCCCCATGCTCCTCACCTATTACTTGGATAATGGGACTCAATATGCTGGAACAAAAGCAAGTAGCTGCAACTCTCAATGTCACCAGGATCAAAAGGTTGCTGAGTATTAAGAAATTCACCCACTGAGTGCCCTATTCTAAGGATTGCCTGTCTGATAGCTCATAAGAGTAGTTGTTAATGGAAATGATCATTGAATAGTGGTGTTTCTAGAGGGGCTCTGATTCTAGGCCTGAAGTTATTCAATACTTTTTATCAGTGATTTGGAGCTAAATATAAAATTTGCCAAAGTCACAAATATTGGCAGAGAGAGATAAACACAGGGCAGTCACACAGAGTGATCTGGATTGCTTGATAAATTCAGCCCTTTCAAATAGAATGTGCTTAATCCAGTGAAGGGAAAGCTCATACATCTAGGTACAAAGAATGCAGGCCAAACCTTCAGAAGGCAGTAGCGGGTTTACAGTGGCACCCGGACTGTGTCCCCCTCCCCTGCGTTCTGACCCAGTGCCTCATGGCTGTTTGGCCTCTTTCCCCCAAGGCCCTACCTGGCACTTGCTCCTCTCCACCCCCTGCCCTCCAATGTTCCCTGCTTGCTCCTCTCTGCCCCCTCTCTCCCCATGCAAATGGCAG
>NC_133769.1:72032990-72220145 GCF_003597395.2 Chelonoidis abingdonii | reverse complement strand
CACCACTCAGCAGAAAGTGTACATTAGGGAGGGGACAAAACTGAACTTTAAAATTTGAAGCCAATCCAAAATTCAGTTGGTCACAAACTCACAAAACCCAGACCAGTGACTATGCAGAAAACCAAACACCCATGCCCTGCCCCCTACCACACTCCAAATGCCTTGGCCCCGGCCCCCCAACCCAGAACCACCTCCTGCACCCCAAACCCCTCATCCCTGGTCCCATTCCAGAGCCCACACCCCCAGCCAGCGTCCTCACTTCCTCTTTTACCACAACCCCCTGCCCCAGCCCGGTGAAAATGAGTGAGTGAGGGTGGCAGAGAGCAAGTGACAGAGGGGGGAGGAATGAAATGAGCAGGGGCAGGTCCTCGGAGAAGGGGTGGGGCCTAAGGAAATGGGAATGGTAGGGGGCAGGGCATGGGTGTTTGGTTTTCTGCATAGTCACTGGTCTGGGTTTTGTGAGTTTGTGACCAACTGAATTTTGGATTGGCTTCAAATTTTAAAGTTCAGTTTTGTCCCCTCCCTAATGTACACTTTCTGCTGAGTGGTGGAATGTAAACAGAGAAAACAGAGAAAAGTTAGATTTCTAAAATTCTCTCTATTTATTAATCAAATATGTTACCGGTAAAGAAACTTCATTTAACTTGCAAGTGTCATTTTCAAACAACAATGGAAGCAAGCATTTTTGTTACATGATAATTTTTTCCTGCTGTTCCACTGTCTACACTGGCAGTTATAGTTATTTAAAATGATAGGTATTGAACAACTAAGCAAAATATTTGTTGCATGGTGAATTAACAGTACAGTAATAATATTCTGCATTGCTGTGAAATACTGAATTAGCACAACATTTTATAAATGTACTGTACCTGTTGCATACAAATCTATAAACATTTCACAGAAGAACATGATAGTTGATTGTGACTAATAATATTTTAAACACTGTGTAAATATGACATATAGTCACAGTAAGAAGTATGAACACGAGAGTCAGGCAGTCTTATATTAAAGAAAGCATGGTACGTGAGGAGAGAGTATTTCAATTAGACATCAAAAATAGCTTCATACGACTGAGGGAAAGTGAAATGCTTTAAGTATTACTGTAATCTCAGTTTACAGAATAAGATGAGCTGAGTAAAACTAGCTACTGCTTAAGGAAAGAACACTGTTAATTATTTTGAGCTGACAAAAATGTCAAAAGCTCAACTGGGGCCCAGTCTTGTTACCACTGAAGCCCATGAGAGCAAGATCAAGTCCAGATGATGTCTCTGAAATCAACCTGTTGTTTGTTCAGAATTCCATTCCAAAAATTCCTGCTGTCAGCAAAACTGCAGGATATTTTAGCTATCTTCAAAGGCTTTGATTTGCCAGTTGCCAGCTGCAATGTGTAGTAATGTTCAGGACTGGCGCTAGGGTTTTGAGCGCCATAGGCGGACGGCAATTTCGCCGCCCTGCGCTGGTCCCGCAGCTCCGGTGGAGCTGCTGCAGTGGTGCCTGCGGAGGGTCCAGTGTGCCTGCGGGCGGTCCACCAGAGCCGCCCGAGCAACCGACCGTCGGTAGGCACCACTGCGGCAGCTCCATCCAAGCCGTGGACCAGCGGACCGCCCGCAGGCACCACTGTGGCAGCTCCATGGGAGCTACCTGCCGCCCCCTCCGGCAGCACCCTGACCCAGGGGACACCCTGGGCTGCCGGCTGCCGCGGCGGCGCCCTGACCCAGGGTCAGAGTGCCTCCATGGCAGCTGGCAGCCCGGGGTTTCCCTGGGCCAGAGAACCCCTTGGGCTGTCGGCTGCCACAGCAGCGCCCTGACCCAAGGGGGCCCTGGGCTGCCGGCTGCCGCTGCAGCGCCTTGACCCAGGGGACACCCTGGGCTGCCGGCTCCTGCCGGCAGCTCAGACTCCCTCTTTGTCCTAGTAGCAGCGGCTGCTCAACCATTTAAAAAAAATTTGGGGGCGCTTTTTGGCACCCCCAAATCTCAGCGCCCTAGGCAACCGCCTAGTCTGCCTAAATGGTTGCCCCGCCCCTGGTAATGTTTCATTTTGCTGCATTATTGGATACTAGGCCTGATTGAAAATTTTCTGTCAACTGTTTTTCAGTGGAAAATTGTGTTATTGATGGAATGAAATTTGTCATGAGAAGTGTCTAGATTCCATAGAAAATTTCAACTTTTCATCGAAAACTGAACATGTGAAAATTAAAATGTTTTGACTTTCATCCAAAACCCAAAATATTTCAGTTCAGAAACACTGTTGCAGTGCCTCACAAGAGTTGTACATCAGATGCCATATGTTCCCATTCTCCTCTAAGAGCCAGGCTTCCCAAACATATTTCATCCCCTTTCACACACTACAACCATAGGACTCTCCTGTTGCACTGTGAAACTTACCCAGAAACAGGTCCATGGTGAATCAAGGGAGTTGTAGTCTGGCCCACGAGCCCAGCCTACAGCAGAGGATGGGAGTATGGGTCAGCCAACTACAACTCCCATCAGGCTCTGCAGTGGTATTCCCAAACAAAAATATTTCAGTTCTGGGGCAATATTTTGTTTTTTGAATTTTCATTAAAACTTAAAATTATCTGTAGAAAATTGACAAAAATATCCAAATTTTCTGTTGAAATAAAATTCTCTGACCAGCTCTAATGTATATACTTTACTTAGTACTTGTGCTCTTGCTATCAATATATTTATCCCTGCTTTTCAATTCATCCACTTCCTGACCATTTTTTGACCCTCGCTGGTATCATGTCGAATTTACATTGAACCTATCTCATGGATTTTATAGTGGTTTTTTCCCTATTTTTCAGAAGCTCCTAGCATGCAGGAGTGATCTGTGGGGAAAACAATTAGCTACATAAATTCTGGATCATCATTATTCCTTCCTCCCAAATAACCCAAATGTGTGATTTTATAGTTCCAGGGTTTTGATATAGGCCATTAGCAAAATGTTGCATCCAGGTCTAGGTTTAGGTTTAAAAGAAAAAGGAATGTTTGGCCATCGGAGTTTGATTTGAAGTACTTGTAGAAGCAGATGCGGGAGTGAAGCCAATATCATTTTCAGGCAGAATTGCTGCTTTAGACTTCAGTTCCTGACAACATTCTTTATGATAGCTTTACCCTAAGAAGACAGGTTCTCTCACTTCTTTCAGAGAGAGGGAGGTTAGGGTAAGAAGGTAGCTCTTGGATGAACACTTGATGGTGCTTAGGATCTCTGATTCATAAAGCATGGAAGCTGGCAAAGTAAGGTCCCAAGAGCCACTAGCATTCATCTGCTTCTACTGCTCAAAGAGGCTACTCTTTTTAATGCTGCTGCCTGTTGAAGCATCTGAATTTTTTTTCAGGAGTTGCTCGTCTGCTGCTGGGCAAGACTAACAAAAGTAAAGATAGTTTAGATTTTGACACTTTATGGTTAGGGGCAACTGGGTACGTCAGCTGGAAAACAGAGTCGTCTGTTCATTCATGAAGAAAGAAATAAACTGCATACAGCTGCTGCAGTTAGAAATGCAGAGGATTTCTGTTAATTAGTTGCCCCCAAAATGTGTTGCTTTGCTCCTTTAAAGCATTGCCTTTGTGGCAATTCTACAGTTCTAAAACTGATGCTCTTAATTGTGCAATTTCATCTCTGTTAGAATTTATCATTCTGAAAGCTGAACATCTCGATAGGAACCAACCTAGGTGCAGTTTTAAACGCAGCTGAATAACCTAAGGGCATGGACACTGGAGAGTTGCTGCTGGTGATGGGTTTACGCGCTGCACTACCTATGTCCACACTTGCAAGGCAACCAGCCAGCACAGGCAACTCTGCTGCAGTGCTGGCTGTACACCTGTCTGCTGGGTGTAACGATTGCAGCACTGTGATGCAGCCGCGCTCGGCTCGTCAAGTGGGCGCCGAAACAATCAAAGTGCTTTATAATTATGGCTCCGGAGGATATTAAGAGGTATCCAGAATTCCTGTCAAAAACAAATCCCAGAAAATGGCTGAACTCGAGCTCCCTGAGCTACTTATCTAAAAAACAAAAGCACAGTGCTCTTTGACTGCCATAGCCAGAGAGGGGAGCAGGGAATGGCTTTGGAATGTTCAGCAGCGTGTGTTGAGGAGAGAGGGGAGGGGGGAGTCCTTGTTGAGCAGCTGCTTATGTGGTCTGAAGGCTATTTAGGAGTGCCTAATTTGCATTTAGTGAATAAGAGAGGGGTGGGGGAAGGGGTCAAAACTTTTAAAATGATTGAAGGTTGGTGCTGTGTATCTTCCAGTCCTTAGAACTTGCAAGGCAGGGAGCTGAGAACAGTGTCAGCTCCAAAAATCCACTGTCTCTGTCTCCCCCATACTCCCTGTTACACTCCACCACACCCCCCTATTTTGAAAAGCACGTTGCAGCCACTTGAATGCTGGGAAAGCTGCCCACAATGCACCGCTCCCAACAGCACTGCAAATGCTGCAAATGTGGCCCCACTGCAGCGCTGGTAGCTGTCAGTGTGGCCACACTGCAGCGCTTTCCCTACACAGCTGTACGGAGACAGCTGTAACTCCCAGCGCTGTACAGCTGTAAGTGTAGCCATACCCTAAAAATCCGCCACCTCATAGCACTAAGGCAAGCTACTTTGCTAAATTCTGCCTGTGAATCATCTGTGCCCAGATATGACAGACCTTTTTGAACTTCATATTCATATAGCATTTCAGGTGTTTTAAAGTATCCCAAATCACAGACAATTTGTCACCCCATCCTGGAACAAATATTTTTCATCAACTTCCTAACTTTCTCTTGTTGTTGTTGTTGTTTTGTTGTTTGTTTTGTCACAATAATATTTATTTTGACATAAAAAACCAGTTTATTGGAGAATACATAATTTTGTTGCAGTCAGCTGAAAAATTAAACACATACAACTTCAAACTCCCTAAATGCCACTGTCCTGCATGCATTCATAATCTAATCATTTCACAACATTTACAGACTTTGATACATTTACTTGGAACTTGAGTTGCGCGTAAACTAGGGTGAATACTCTTCCTTGTTCAAATAAATGTATTAGCTGAATAGTCATGAAATATATATGAAGAGAGGACATAGGCAATAGGAATTCCCCTTGCACTTAATGAGCCATTCCATCCCTGCTTTTATCTCAGAAATGATGTTGGGACCACATTCTGCCCTCAACTACATGTATGCAACTCCCAGTGAAATTAATGGGAGCTTCTCATAGGTATACGAGATTGGAACTCTGGCCATGGAATATGGAGATGGAAATTACCAATTAAATCATGTCATCCATCTTCCCTTCAATGCAAGTTCAACATTTAAGGATTTGTCTACATTAGAAAGTTGTATCGCTGTTACTATACCAATATAGTGAAAGTGGTACAACCCCTCTAATGTGGACACAGTTATATTAGTATAAAAGTGTCTCCTACTAATACAGTTATGCCCATATGGGAAGGGGAATAAGATATACCAGCAGGGCACCTTTATACTAGTATAACTAAGTCCGTACTAGGGGTTTTATTGCTATAACTGCATCAGTTAAAAAAAATGTTGCACCCTAACCAAAACAGTTACATACAAAACTCTGTTTGGACCAGGCCTAGGAGTAATTGGTTTTGGTTACTATCATTAGCAGCCTCACTGAGGTAAATGGGCTGAATGTCAAAGCATTTCCTCCATTTTTACTGTAAAGTCCTCAGGACTTTGCCCTGTTGAATTAGTAGCAAGTGTAAGGAGTTAATCTTGGGCAGGGAGCAAGGGATGTGGTGCAGGCCCATAAGCTGTACAGTTACAAAAGAATGTTTTTTATTACTCCTGAATTTTTATTTTAAATAAATATTATTAAAAGTCAAAACCTGGGAAATTGAATGGCTCAATTGATTGACAATAGGATTCAAAGGACCTGATTCTCTTCTGCCTCATATCTGGAGTGGGTATTTATAACTGTGCAGAATGAGTGCAAAAGAATACCAAAGAATTCACCCCTACCTTACGCCATTGGTAATGTTTGACTTTGCACAGGTGTTAATGAGTACACATAGCTGTGCAGAATTAGACTCAGAACCTTTTTACTCTAAGACACTGGTTCAAATCAGACCATGTTTGTAGTTACCACCTGACAGGAAATGTTGAAATAATTTGGTGTTCCTAAAACTGTCTGTGGTTGAGGGCTGCCTACTGCACCAAAACCACCATCGAAGAGTCCCTTAACTGGCATCCATATTAAGAGTCTAAGCAGAGGGGCCAAGGACTGAAGTGCATGAAAGTAGGTATAAACTGCTACCAATCTAATTTAGATGTAGCAATTTAGTCCCACTTTGCATTGATGTAAATGACTCCATGCAGTGCAGGGCAAAAAACAATGAGTCTAAGTCTCCCCAAGTCAGTGATGAGATGTGTTAATGGGGCTCCATTGGGAATTCGGGCATTATGGTTCTTGATGCTTTATATATTTTGAGGATAAACAGAGTGCTTCATGCATGTACATAAACAACTCAGTTCATTACAAAATTTTAGTTTAGAACCTAAAATTAATAGTGAGTGTTAAAGCCCCTGCTCCCCGCAAAGATTTTCAATATGGTGTTACCTCCTTTTAATTCTTTAAAGCTCACTGACCAGGAAAGCCCATTTCAAAAACCACATTCATGGAAAGTAGATCAGTATTGCTTTCAAAGCCCTGAGCAATCCCAAGCTTAAACGGACTTTAGATGTTTCTGCTTTGGTAATCTTTGAAAAAAACAATGTAATAGTTAAGTAAAAACGATTTTCCTATAGGAAGTCAGGCTCTGTTTCTTCATGGAATGGTGTTGTTTTAAAACATGTTAGCTAATCATGATGAGTTCTAGTGCAGAGCCTAGGGGTGGATAAAAATGGCATTTCTTAACTTCTGAGTGCTATATTTTGCAACTTTAATTGCATTCTTTTAGCATAATACGTAAATATAATGGAAACGTTAATGCTATTGAACATGTAGCATACTTACTGTAAATGCCTTTGGTTTATTAGAGACTTCCCCTTCTTGAAATATAGGAGTATAACATACGTGTATTTTCTTTTCTCATTACAGATAAACTAGAACGTGAGCAATGTCAGTGCTTGTAAAATTTCTCAACATACATTTTCTTAAATTGACTCACATCTTAATCTGTAAAAATCTCAGTTTTAGAGAAAGTGTCTGATAAATGTAGACCAGAATCCATTAAAAGTATTTTTCTTTTTGATGTAACCTTTTTAAATCCTGGTGCTGCTCTTTGACATTCAGCCATTCCCACTTACATGTATCTTCAGAGGTTTCTTTGTCTCTGGAATGTAGTTTGAATTGCACCAGTTTGGTGGCCATAAAAACTAGTTGCCCTTTTTCAAGAGGATTTGGTGTGTTCATTTGCATGTCAAAGCTACCCAGAATGCTCACCCAACTCGCAGTTATTTCATAGCACAGAAGGTGTCTGAGTTCCTGAAATAAAGTGAAAACTATGGTCGTGTTTGTGGGTGTGCTGTGTTCTGCTCTTTAGTGATTCAGATGATTTCCTAAAATGAGTTCTCCACTGAGAATTCCTTTTTCTTTTAAATGGTCTGCAGTAGCTTCATTTCAACATCACTACATAAGAGACTTGAAATCTACAGCAGTTTTTGCTCCTCCGCATTCTGTCAAAACTAAAAGCTATATATTTTTTTAAAATTATCATTTTTTCATGGTAATTTGTAGGCTATAATGTTCATTTTAATTCTTAGCCTACCAATAGATCTAATGTTTTGGTGTATAAGGAAGCTGATGAACATGTCTGAGGCAATAAACCCTAAACTACTTTGCGGCTCTTCATCGCTAGTGAAAAGTTGCAGGTACCACTGGTCATCAGGTTGCCTCTAGGCTAAATAAACCTAACTTGCTAAAACACCTGCATGGACCTTCTTACTTGTTTTACTTAAGGTTCTCTAGTTAAGGATCATATTCTATATATATCTACTGAACAGTAGTCAGCCAAACACTTAGATATTACATTGATTGACACACCAATTGAAAACTTGCCTCTCTCACCAGCAGAAGTTGGTCAAATAAAATATTACCTCACCCATCTTGTCTCTCTAATATTGTGGGGCCAACATGGCTACAACAACACTGCATACAGCTAATGGGAGAGAGAGAGAGAGAGAGAGCTCATTGTACAGAAAGGTTCTATTGAGATGATCAGAGCTTTGTTTAAAGTTTTGATATCACTCTTGGAATTAATGCTTTAGGAGTCATGGAAGGGGGAATAACACAATTTAAAAGCAGTCACTGAGAAGTCAAATTACAATATCAAATCAAGAATTGGGTCTTCTGGGTCCTTTGTGTTTATCAGAAATTGCATGAACCAGTTCTGGTCATCTCTAGCTAGAGGTATATATGTACCTTCAGAAAATGCTGGCTGCAGAGCATACGTTCTAGAGTATGCTGTTTCAGAATAATTTTAAAAAACTGACACTTTGAATACAGCTTCTGATAAGGAGCAACCTCATCCAGAATTAAACATATGCCAAAAGACATAGCACAAAATAATACTTCCTTCCAATTTAATAAATTCACACGCTACAAGTATAAATTCACCATATCCCAAGGGGATGGCCTCCTGGTTGCCATAAATAACAAACAAACTGTTCAGAGAAAAATAACAGAATATAGATTTATGAAATGACAAACAGTGGTAGCAGATCATGGAGCATGTGTTGCTCTTTTTCATTTGCCAATGCACACCATGTATGAGTTGTTGCTGATTTCACACAGCACCACACACACACACACACCAGGAATTGCATTGAGACTTAATTCGAAAAACCTAAGTAAGATCCATGCAAGACTGATTTACAAAACCCCATAATAACTTTAGATTCTGGCAGGGTTGGTGCCATTGACACATTTTTTAAGTGTTGCCTTCACTTGATAGAACGTGAAGATTTTCTAACATTACCCTAGAGGAAAGACTGATTCTGATTTGTCATAACCAAATAGAAATTCTACAAAAAATATCTATCTTGTAAACCTCCTTGGGTTTGGAGTAGACACAGAGAGATAGCAAGAAGAACAATCCGGGAGTTCAAACAAACAGTCCTTTGATTAGCCAGCTTACTCAGGGATCACCATTGCTGCACCACAACTGGATCCTGCTTTTCCTGGTGTGTGCCACATCAGTTCTCTTAAAGGCACAGTCCTCATAACTTCATCTAGGCGAAAAGTTTTGTTCTCAAAAAAAATTGACAAAAAACAATTTTCATTTTATTATTTTATTGTGCTATTCAGCAATTTTTCTGTGAAAAATGTGGCCAACATATTGAAAGCTAAAATATTTTGATTCAAATGATGAGGAGTTATAGTTCAGGTGCCTAATACTCCCATTCTGCTCATGGTCCAGGATTTCTGGATGGATGGACTACATCTCCCATGATCCACTACTTTCTCTTTCCTTGGTGGAATGAGGGGTGGCTCATAGGAGTCCCTGGCTATGAGACATTGGATTTTCGAAGAAATAACAACATTTCTGTGAAAGCAGACATTTTTGCAAAAAAAAATTAGTTCAGTTGAAAAGCCCAATTTCTGCTGAAAACAGTTTTGATGGAAAATATTCAACAACCCTAGCTACAACTTCTGTGGAAAAACCTGACTGATTGCAAGCAGGGATTAACATTTTCACCAGTCAACATCCTCACAAATCCTAGGAAACAGTTACCTACTACTCGTTCCAATATACTGTAGACATCAGAGTTATGAACAACCTCTATTTCCTGAGGTGTTCATAACTCTGAAATGTTCGTAACTCTGAACAAAATGTCATGGTTGTTCTTTTCAAAAGTTTACAGCAGAATGCTGACTTTATACAGCTTTGAAACTTCACTATGCAGAAGACAAATTCTGCTTTTAACTCTTAATTTAAATTAACAAGCACAAAAACAGTTTCTTACCTTGTCAATCTCTTTTTAAAATTTTACTTTCATTTATTTAGTAGTTTACGTTTATCACTGTTCTGTTTTTGTTTTTTGTTTTTTTTGGGGGGGGTGCTGGGGTTTTTTTTTGGTCTCTGCTCCTGACTGATTGCATAGTTCCAATTCCAAATGAGGTGTGTGGTCGACTGGTCAGTTCGCAACTCTGGTGTTTCTAGTGTATTAGGAACAAAGAGAAGGAAATGACTGTCTCATCACATAGTCATTTGAACTATATAGCCTTTTCCTTTTTTTTCTTCTGGCCCTTGATACTCACAAATTATTTTGCATTTTTCTTTTGACAGCAAAAGTATAATAAGCAATTTCAAAATACCATGTAGAAAGGAGGTTGGATTCATTGAGAAAATATTGATTTTTTTTTCTTGTTGCTGTTGATGACCAGTAAACTGCTGCAACTATAAACCAAAATCCATGCAACTGGAAACTATATTGTTAAATGAGAAGTCAAAGAGATGCTTTCTCTGCAATAGCACGTCAATCACCATGACACAGAGTTCTGAGGGTGAGGCAGAGTAAAATGGGAAAAACGTGTGAGGAGGGTAAGATCCTGAGGGAAATGACGATCGAGAGAAAATGGATGGAGGAAAATTGGATTACGCAATTACATTTGATTGGCACATGTCTACACACATGGAATTTGGATTGCACTCTCACTTCACTATTTACTTGTCAGAGCATATATCACACATGACTTATGTACTAGCAACATTTACTGTGCATTTGCATAGTATTTAGATATATGCATTAGTGTAATTTCCATTGCATGGTTCTGTGTGCTAGAATTTATATATGAAACAGTCTATTGGTCATGAACATATCTTAAAGAAATCTATGTCTTTTCTATGCATCCATTCTGCCTTGTAATTGGTATTTACAAACTGATAATTGCTCTCTTACAGTCTAAAAAAATTAATTACAAGAATTAGATTTTTCATAATTTGTATTCATTGCTTCTCTCATCAGTGTATTCTTCTCTTGTATAGATTTTACCAGCCTGAGATGGGTGGTTGATGTTTCTGGGATTATTTTCCATCACATTTTTTTCATGGCCTTTTGTTCTTGAATCACAAAAACTTTTTGTGTGCCTCTGATTAAAATGAACATTTATATGACTTACTTTACTTACCTTAATTTTACCAATCTTTTGCCACAAGACATAATTTTAAACAGAAACTTTGATGTGTAAAATGTGCAAGTAGCTCCTAGAAAAAGAGTGTTTACAGATGTAAGGTAATGCATTCTGAGCATTGAATAATGAAAATCTAATAAAAGATACTAATGATGAGGTGTATTTTATTTTATTTTATTTTATTTTTGGTTATCATTAACAGATCACATTGCCTTCCCCTTTTCTGTTACAATCAGCCTCCTGGAGCCAACAGCAAAACTGGATAGTAAATTCTTTTGACATGAAGCAAGTCTACCTGTTTCATCTCCTTAACGCTATAATAAAATCATGACTACTAAAAGTTTCTTTGAGTCGTACAGTAGTAACCCAATGTATTTGAGATTTAAAATAACGTATCCCATGTTCGCCCAGAGATTTAGAAGAACGAGTCGGATTCTCAAGCCAACAGTTATAATATCTTTACTGAAGGCAAGTGCTAACTCTTACTGTGGGGTGCTACCTGGAATATTCAACTCTGAGCAATAGTAAATAGAGATTGCCCATTCATCTGCTTATGCAGAAAAACACCATTACAGCAACAGATTCCAGCTGAACCTTCAAATGCCTCCCTGTGGGAAGCTGCTGCCTACAGCTCTGGACTCACATCATAGCAATCTTTTGCACATGAAAAATCCCTGTTTTCAGTGCACAACCCTAGTGCCTCTAGGGTTCATCTTGCTGCACAAAGAGAATGATCATCTATTAAGATATCATATGAGGAAGTCTGATATCACCTTGTTTACTTACTGACTCAGAAAACATGAGCATATCCCTTTGAACTATCATAACTGGGACTCCTTCATTTCATGCACTGATGAGACACATATCTTTATTAATATTGTTCAATGGATAACTTTAGAAATGATTAAAAATCCCACTATTTTTAACAAGAAGACTACAATTAAAGGACAAGGTGAGGGTGGCTGATGGACAGGCAACTGTACTTGCATAGAGGGAAAATGCCAACCTTTGATGAGGTGTAACTGGTAATTTCTTTCAAAAGGTCTGTTTTACTCTCTGAGGCAGGAGGCTTCCAAATGCCACATTGCTTATATTTTTTCTGTTACATGTATTGTCTGGTATAGGGCAGTTTAAAAACAGTGAAGGTTACATGTCCTTACCTCTGTGCTCGCTCTCTGGTATATCAGAAGTTGTTTATAAAATGTATCTCATCTGTAATGTTGTAATACATTCCATGTGTTGATGCCATGAGCATGTATTAGCATGTTGTAGTCTCAGGTTTTATTAGAGAAAGTATGAGGGTTATTTGACATTTGCATACATTTCTATATGTGGGCAAGGTGCTTAACACAGCAAATAAACACATGCTCCAAAGACCTTACAATCTATGGCCCTGATTTAAGAAAGCACTTATCCACAAGGTTATGTCCATCCCTACTCAGGAAAGCACTTAATCACGTGCTTTAAGTTAAGCGTGTGTTTAGGCACCCTGCCTGAATAGGGATGCTGTCTTAAGTAAGGGCCAAAAATGGGTCTGAAAATGATTGAACACGGGGGGAAAGAAACATCAACTAAGATGGAGGAAGAAAGGAATGAAATAAGAAGTGCATAGATAGATGATTGGGTGGCTAAGGGTGGCTTACGTTTACAAACATGAGTATTGCCATTATGTAAAGTTAGGCACATGCTCAAGTGCTTTTCTGCCTCAAGGCACATGTTAAATCTCTGCTTTATTTTTCTTACTCTATCATTAGATGGGTAGTTCTTTCAGGGGTCTTGAACAACGATAAGTTTAAGGAACGGTTTGAAGGAGTGGGGAGAGAGAGGTTTGAGTACAGGAAGGACATTTCTGGTAGCGTGAGAGATGGGGGAATGTTAGGGCTGCCAGGCCAGTTTTCTATCAGAATGCCTGGTTGAAAAGGGACCCTGGCGGCTCCGGTCAGCACCGCTAACTGAGCCGTTAAAAGTCTGGTCGGCAGTGCAGCGGGGGCCTGGGGCTAAGGCAGGCTCCCTGCCTGCCCTAGCTCCACACATCTCTGGAAAACTGCTTCCAGGTCCTTGCAGCTCCTAGGCACGTGGGCAGCCAGGGATGCTCCGTGTGCTGCCCTGGCCCCAAGTGCCAGCTCCGCAGCCCCCATTGGCCAGGAAGTGCAACCAATGAGAGCTGCAGGGGTGGAGCCTGTGGGCATGAAGGCAGCACATGGAGCCTCCTTGGCCATCCATGCACATAGGGACTGCAGGGACCTGGTGGCCTCTTCCTGGGAGACATGGTAAGCACTGCCAGGACCCTGCACCCCCCTACACACAGCCCAACCTCCTGCCCCAGCCTGAAGTCCCCTCCCACACCCAACTCTCTCCGAGAGCCTGCATCCCCCCCAACACCCCAACATCCTACCCCAGCCCTGAGCCCCCTCCTATACCTCAAACCCCTCATCCCGGCCCCACCCCCAGCCGGAGCCCACACTTCAAACCCCTCAGCCCCAGCCTGGAGCACCTTCCTGCACCCCAAACCCCTCATTCCTGGCTTCACTCCAGAACCCAGAGCCCCAGACAGAGCTCTCACGCCTCTCCCACATCCCAACCCCCTGCCCCAACCCGGACAAAGTGAGTAAAGGTGAGGGAGAGTGAGCAACAGAGAGACGGGGGATGGAGAAAGCAAGGGCAGGGCCTTGGACAAGGGGCAGGGCAGGGCCTCAGGGAAGGGGCAGCATAGGGTGCTGGACAGGGTTGTTCAATTTTGTGCCATTAGAAATTTGTCAACGTGGGAGTGAGAAGAGAATGAAGATATTTTACATAGAATAATGCAGAGTGAAGGGGGACCAGTGATGAGATTAAGCTGGCCCCAGACTCAGACTTGAGCCCACTCGCCTTCTGTCTACACCCAAATCTCTTAGATTCAGACTCCTAGGAGCTGCAAACAGTTATGAGAAGTCCTGGCTACCAGTGTGTATCCACAAATGTTGGATTGTATCCTGGTGACTCCACATCAGGTGGAATCCAACATGGTGACCAGGAAGTGCAAACAGTAAAGAATGGCTTTAAAGAATAATTTTACTCGAAAGGCAAAGATGTTTGCTACAGGGTCATTCATGCTTTCCTTAAAGTAACAATGGCTCTAAGTTTCTGCTCTGTAATCACTCAACAGTCTATGGAAAGAGTGAACTCGGCATGTATGTTTCTCTTTCCAAATCTAGTCCAGTTCAGTTAGACATAGCCCATGCAGTCCATGGGTGACAAAAATAATTTAACCCATGTATGAATGGGCTATCAATTTATTTTCCAGAAGTGTGCCAGGGGTGGGAAGAAGGAAGGCTGTGGAGCTCTGTGTATCTGCATGCAGTTGTAACAGAGTAAGCCATGTGTAAGCTAAACCAACATCCTATTAATTCCTCCATGGATGCTGATGCAATCCCGAGTGCTGATAGCTGCAAACTTTTCCTGAAGCATGAACTCCAGATAGGTAGTCACATTGCAGGGACGGGCATATTTTCCAGGGCCACCTCAGTAGCTGACCAACCCACTCCACTCAGAGATGTGCTATTCAGTCACCATACCTTTGAATACTTTGGCTGCATACACAGCAAGTTTCCCATCAGCAGCTTGGAATAACAGCTCCCCTTGCTAATAGGGCACCATAGGTCAGTATGCCCTCCAAAATGTGGAAAGCCTGAAATGAGAGAAAAAGCCACTTGCACCCAGCCTCCTCACCCCAAGTAGTTATGCAATTTTTATACAACAGAAACAGATTCTAATTTTAAACTTGTTTCTGCACTTCTGTAACTGTGATTAACCAGGCTGTGGGGATTCTGTGGACTGAGGCATCCCTTGCAGAATACATTGTGGTTCAATACTGAAATGTAACATTTTATGTCCTTGAAATTCCACAAGAATTAATTCTGAGCTCTCAGCTGACTGATTTTAGACAATAACACTGCGTTTCTTGTCCTATTACAGGCCCCTCAATGTCCACTGGCTGCAGTCCATCCACAGCTTGATCCCTGGCCCACCATACCTTCATGGACTGTTCCAAGAGAAAGGGTTTCCATGATGAAGTAATGGCTGACGTTCTGGAGAAGGCTGACCATCAAGTCCAGTATCAGGAGCAGAGGGACTAAAGACGACTAGAGAACCAGCACGCCAAGAGGCAGAAGGAAAAGCTGAGGCTTGCTGCACATCTGTAGGATAGGGTTTCAGCAAGGGAGCAGGCTCTTGCCGCTCAGTTCCGGTAACAGGAACAGTGGCTAAAGGAAGACGACAAAGCTCATCAGAGACAACTACTTGGCTACTCAACTCCACCCTGGAGTCCATCCCGCTGCAACATACCCTCAGTCCAGAAGTAGTTTGGACAACTTCATATCAAGGTGGCCCTTGCAATCAGGCCCCATGAGTGGTTGGGAAGGGCAAGTAAACCCCATGCTGCCTTCCTTCTTGAATCCCATCCTGTGGATACCTGTACCCCCTGCCCTGGTGCCATGTGCACGACAAACAGCTAAGAAGGGAAAGGAGAACTTGGGGTTGGGGACATGGAGTGGCGGGGGCGGGGGTGTCATGTTTGCACTGTTTCCTGCATATTTATTTGTTTTGTTTTGGAAATGTTCTTCTGTTATTTTGGGGTTTATAGTGGCATCTGGCCTGCCAAGCAATGGGTCACCGTTGTACTGTTTTAACACGTTTACAAATAAAGACTTTTATGTCATCAAGAAAGTTTACTGCTATCACTGCATTCCATCATACAATTGTGATTTCAAATAATAAAGCTAAAAACATGATCTGGAGCAATTATACTATACTAAGCAAACATAGCTCCTCAATGCAGTTAGGTACAGCAATTCACACTTCAATAACTTCCTTATATGAACCCGTACTGTAATTCACCACCACCCCTGCACAATTCATTATTCATCATGTCATTCATAAGTACATTGCATGGCAATCAAGACCACAGCCCTTCCACGCACGGAACCCCCCAAGATCAATTGGTTCCTTTCTCCCCACAAGCACATTCTGCCATTGGCCCATGCAAGTCAATAATGAGGAAGCACAAAGCATCCCTGACTTCTGTTGTCTGAGTGCAATCCTGGCACAAAGGAAACACTGAGTAGGTGCTATTTCTGGCTGTGGTAGATGCACTTCCCTACTGATTCAGCAGCTCCTTGCTGTCATAGGGCCATTCCGGGGGAAATGGCCCTCCTCTGGCTTCACGAGGATTGTGACAGGCGCAGCAAGCTACAGTAGTGCGGACAGTGTTGATGACACTGGCATCCAAATGGATCTGTACACATCTGCACTGGAATGTTAATCTGCCAAAAGCACATTCAACAATCATTCAACACCTGATGACTGTATAATTAAACCTTCTTTTGCCAGGGCCTCTCAAATCAGGGTGCAGTTTTATAAGCAAAGGCCAAAGGTGTTATATGACATCCCCTAGGATAATGGTGAGTATGGTAACTCCATTTATAACAATGTCATTTGATGGGAACAATGTCCCAGCCTCTCCATGAATATAAACTCCCAATCAGCAAATAACTCTGGGATCATGAACTCTTCCAATACAGCCTATGCTGACATTCATAAATCACCCTCTGTGAGAACCTGCATAACAGGGAGCACCCTTTGCAGTGTATGTCTCATGTGCTTCTTGGGGAGGGCAAATTACAGGCACTTAAGTCCCATCAGTGGCCCTGGTGCAGTTAGGAAACTCCATTCTCTTAAAGTTCCCCTAGAATATCTATAATGCTTGCCACCTTAGGGTAAACCACATGACCGATTGCCTCAGAAACTCGGTCACCACTTTACCCACAGTTAACTTTCCAACACCAAACTGATTGGCAGTGGACATGTAACAGTCTGGGATAGCCAGCTTCTAGATGGCTATAGCAACCCACTTCTGGATCGGTAAGGGTTAGCTCATGCATGTGTCTTTACTCTGGAAGGTTGGGGCAAGCTGTTTACAAAGCTGCAGACATGCAGTTTTCTTCCTGGACCCACTGCTAGTCATCCCATGTCTGTATGATGACATGATCCCACCTATCTGTGCTTGTGGCTCTGTACTGGTCTACCTAGGGGACACCAGTGGCTATATCTAGTGTACTGAGCAGTATGAGCCAGTTTGTGTCTGCCATGCCATCATACTCTTCCTTCTCCATCATAACCTCTGTCATGTGCCTTTTTGGCTGCATTTTCTGACCCACCAATGTCCACTTGCACCTTATGGAAGCTCTGCCCATTTCCTCACCAAAGAATGAAAGCACAAGCGAGAAAAGTTCTTCAAAAGGTGCCTCCATGTTGCTGGCTCCAGTAGCTGGGAGCGCAGAGACCAAAATGACTCTTGGCAGGATGTATTGGTAGCTGTTCAAAACTTGTTTTAATGTGCAGGGAGGACAGTCAAGGTTTCCTACAGTGCATCATGGTCAAAGGGCTAGAGTGGCCACATTGCAGGAGGGTGCTAGGGACTCTGGGAAATGAGTCATGTGACTCAGGTCTCTTTGCTACAGTGTGAACACCAGAGCACCAGACTTAAGCCTGGGCTAGAAAATTGTTAACACAGGGTTAACAATCAGTGTAGATGCTCAAGCCCTGGGTTCTCCAACATGGGTCATTTGACTCCAGTCCCAATAACTCTGGGCTTGCATTGCATATACCCTTAAAAGTGGGATATTGAACACGAATGCAGAGGCAGTATAGCCCTTGAGTTGAAGCTATAGAAATTACTTACCCGCCTGTGACAGTGTCTAATTTCCTCACTGTCAGGTGTGATCACTGCCTCCATTTCCGCTTCTTGTATGTTCATTTAGTTATCCCTCCAGCTAACCAATAAAAATGTTCTCTCTTTCTGGGGTAATGGTAGTCCCAGAGGAAACGAAATGAAATGTTTAAAATTACCACTCAGTTTCTTTCCTTGGGTAACAGAACTCCCTCTGCCAGTCTGCACCCTTCTCTGGGATGAACCCTTCACTCTTTTGCAAGGGGCTGATACCTCTTGGTCCAGTGCTTCCACACAGTCTTTCACCAGATGAAACTTACAGCTCCTTGTGGTCCTTCTGCAGCCTTCTTAAAGGCCTCCTCCCTGGCTCTTACCAGGCATATTTCCACAAAAACCCCTCCTGGACCCTATACCTGGGGAGACTCAACAGCTGCTGCTGTTTCTTTCAGGACTCTCTCTCTCTCTTTCTTTCCCTCTCTGGTCTGAGGTAAGGCTGCTTCTTATACTCAGGCAACTATCCTAGCATTCCATGCTGTCCCAGCCTTAAACTCTCTGAGCCCATCCAGACTAAACTTCCTGGAATCTGCCCTGGTTAGGAACTTGTAACTGGAATGTTTTGGAACCAGAGCTATCCTTAAAGGAGCAGTGCACATAAAAAATCTTCACTGATCAAAAGGCAACAGGTTCTGTAATTGTATATGAACAGAAACCTCACAATGCATCTTATAGATGAGTTAGGCCATCATGGGACCTTTTCTCCCTGTAGAATAACAGTATCCCCATACAAACTCCAGAACCCTCACTATACGCAGCACTCAATAACATGTTATTTTACTTTTAAGTGACTTCTTCCTGATTGCTTCCAATTTCCTCCAAAGCATCTGTTACTGACCCCTCTCAGAGACAGGACACCAGAACAGATGGATCACTGGACTGACCCAGCATGGTAATATTCCTAAAAGACATTGACAATTTTTTTCAGAGACCTAGGGAAGAGTTTCTCCTGTTGAGTCACAAGTAACCTTCCAATAGCTGCCTAGATACTCCATGGAGGTTTCTCATATACGCATGCCCCAGGTCTGGCTGGCTTGAGAACTGTAAGATGAACACACCTTAAGAAGACGACCAAGAAATCTTCTGAAGCATACTCATAATTTATCATACTAAAGGAGGAATTCCTGAGACTAATCAGTTTGAACAAACATTCACTCTTCTGGAAGGATTTGAGAATGTATGAAAACTTTGCTGGTCATAGCGTGGAAGTTTTTATATTCACATCTTCCAAGAAATTCTAATTGGGTATATGTATAATTTAAGTTAGGACTTCAAAGTTTGTATATATGCTGAAATCACATGAGAACAGAAATTCTTGTGGGACTTTTAAATTATTCTAACAGAGTAGATGGGAAAAAATGTAAAGGGTGAAATAGAGGCTTGCAGGAAAGGGGAACAAAGAGAGGAGGAAATATGGAAGAGGGTAATTGCTCTGTGAAAGTTAAAGGTAAATTATTAATATAGTAATAAAGCTGGTTGTAAAATGGATTTTCCATCCCACCAAAAATGTTGAGATTTAAACAGAAATCATCCCAAATTGGGACAAGAAGTCAAAACTTTGACATTTTTCACAAAACAAAGTTCCCCCAAAAAATCATTTCAGGTCGATTGAAACGTTTTTTTGATAAATTCAAAATGATTTGTTTCAATTTAGATAAACATTAAAGTACATTTTTAAACAAAAACTCATTTTGAAACAAAAATTGAAACTTTATGTTCTGAAAATTTCAAAATGGGATGTTCTGCAATTTTTTCCATTTTTGCAAAAAATAAAATTTAATTAAAATCCACATGGTTTCACAAAAAATAATTTTGCAGCATTTCTGAGAGAAAACTGTATTGGTAAAAACTTTCCATCAGCTTTAAACAGTAGCTTCTACATTATGACTACTTTGACCAGGGAGACTACTGACTTATGCAAAGGTATCCATCTTTAACATTACCTTGTCCCCCAGCCCTGTTTGGGGCTGTTTATCCATCTGTTATATCTTGTCGTAATCCAAGACTTTGAACTCTCTGAGGAAAGAACTTGTTCTACTCGTTTGTAGGGAATCTAACTGTAGTGCTCCCCTGACTGGCACCACTAGATACTACATCAATATAAACCATAATAGTAAGATGTGGTTCACAAGATATTGTACAGTAAAAATTTTGTAAATAACCTGTATGTTGACTAGGTGTCCATTCTGTCTCTCACAGGATGCTAAGGGTGCAGAAAGAAGAGATAGAAGTTAACAGCTACTCAAATTACTACTAATGAAAAGGTCAAAATAGAGAGCTCTCTGCCTTGTAACACATCAATGGTTAGAAACTAAGGCTGGGCAAACAGTACAGAAAATACAAACCTCTTTATCTGAACAAAGCTCAGTGAAGTTCACAACAAACCTTTCACGCAAGACGATTAAAATCTTATTCTTGTCAAAAAGATCATAAAATGAACAAAAAAAATAGTGCAGTCACATAGCAGTGGGAAATGATGTAAAGGCAACCCATTCTCGTCTTGTGACCACTAAAATGAAGATGTTTGGTACCCAATAATTATCTGAAAATAACTGATGGCTTGAATATGTGTTCTGAATAAACAATGTATGTAGTAGCTAAGCCAAGTAAAGAATACTAATTTTGCTAAAGCTGAAGTAACTGCACAGTTTCTGGGAATTAAAATGTATTTCCTTGTATTGTACTTACATATAGTTTTCTTCTTGGAGACATGTTTTAGCTACTGTCATAGACTGTCTCTCAGTAGTACAGCTTCATTGTGCAATGCTTACAAAAGGCCTTAGTTATTCATATATAGACATGGTTGGTGGATTGTTTGTTTGTTTGTTTGTTTTCAAAATCTAGTACATTTTGAAATGTTACATACTCATGTGAGGCAAAAGAAGGTGCAAAGAACTTTTCTCCATACCCCTGCAACCAATAAAAGGGATCATCCACAATCCCAATTCAAGTGGTCCAGGAAAACATGGAAAAGTGAGGTTTCCACCACTAGAAACTTCAAATGATATTGCCAGGAATGGAGTCAGGGACAGCTCTCTTCCCACTTTCCACACTGCCACATTAGGGGACAGCAGGACTCAGGATGTCTTCCCTGCAGCACTCCCACAGCTATTATGCTGAGGCCTGGCTACATTAGAAACTTTTGCTAATATAGTAATATCCTTTAGGGATGTGAGGTTTTTTACAACATTTTTATACCAGCAAAAACCTAGAGTAGAGGCAGTTATGTCAGCAAAAAAAAGTGTTTTTGCCAGTATAGTGTATTTTGTTCAGGGAACACTAGGAAGGTGGTGAAGCACTGGAATGGATTACCTAGGGAGGTGGTGGTATCTCCATCTTTACAGGTTTTTAAGGCCCAGCTTGATAAAGCCCTGGCTGGGATGATTTAGTTGGTGTTGGTCCTGCTTTGAGCAGGGGGTTGGACTAGATGACCTCCTGAGGTCTCTTCCAACCCTGTTATTCTATTATTCTATATTGGGAAAGAACTCTTTTAAGCTACATCTGGCATAAACTGCTTCTACACTAGGAGGATTTGCCAATATGAATATATGGCAAACCCATGCTATCATAGGCAAGGCCTACACAAGTTTCTAGGCGTTGCCTCTGATGCAGAACTGACCTTCACATACTTAAAGCTGCAATATGTTCCTAACCTAATTACTATTCAGTATTTGTAAAGCACTATAATATGTGGCAATATTACAACAGGTAAAATGTGCTAAACGGAAAGCAAAGCCATTTCCACAAAGAGCTTAGAATGTAAAGACAAGAACAGGGGAAATAAAGCAAACAACCCATGGCAAGTAGCTAGAAAGCTTCACTTTTATTAACACTTTCATTACTGATGGTGGTGATCACAGTGCTCAGCCTGTTGTTGTTTCTTTGGCCTCTTTTGAACACTAGTCTGGAGGGAGGATTGGGTGGAGGAAAGCAAAAAAAAACCTTTAAAGAGAAATGAGAATATTGTTTAGAGGACAAGCTGTCACTGACACCTGATATTCTAATTTATTCCAATTCCACAATCCAGTCTACTTTCAAATGAGTACTGGGGCTCCGTAGTTTTGCTTGGAACACTACTATTTTAGATCCAAAAGAAATTGGCTGAATAATGAAAATACAGTTACAGTATATGCAAAACAGGTGGGCTGACTCGCTCCAGTGGGGAAAGTGATTAGTCATAGATACAATTAATTATTCGGTTGTGTATGAACCATCAAATATCCATGAAAATGTTTCCCAGTGTTAAATAAATGTAGTGTGCTATGTATTATCCCCTATTGATCATTCCCTACTTATTATCATTCTCGTATTTAAAAACTTAATCAGCCAATTACAGAGCAGAAACAAAACCACGTGATTGAGATAACTAATCAAATATCATAAATAATGATAGTTAAAATGAACTACATTGTTTGCCCAAACTATTCACTGAATGGTTACGAATTATGGACTGCATTTTTCAGCTGTGGCTGAGAGCACATCACACTTTGCCAATCCTGAGGCTGCTGCATGCCGGTCTGGTCCCTGGGTGCAAGTTGTGGCAGCCAGTTCCTGTGAAGAGAATACTCTGTATCTGTATGTACATAAATAGTTGTCAGATAATGTGCCAATAGACGGCACTCAAGAACATGCCGCACTCTTCATAGGTTTTGTAGGACCAATAAAAATTGTTGTTGTTCTTTTCAAATGGCTTCTGCTATGCTGCTCTTTAAATCAGCTCCGAACAGTTCTACCTTTCATTGGCAGCAAAGAGCCGTTACTATATATGGGGCCACCTTAGCAACAGTCATATCCCTTTTCCCTGACCATGCCACTATACTGGGTCTAAACCATTTCCCTACACTTGGAAAAATCTTTCTATGTCCAAGTACTCTGCCTTTAGGACAACTTTGCGCCAGAGAGTGGCATAAAGCTGCTCTAACACAGCCTTAGAGCTAATCCTACAAATACATTGTCAGAAATCCAAATCAATTTGCAAGTGATTTACAAAAAGAAAAACTGAAAAAGGTCAACATTCACAACAAATAGGAATAAATGAATGAGTGATTCAGCCAGCTGTTAAGCAAACCTTGTGTTCCCCTGGATGTGCTTGTCTGGCTGGGAACTGGAGAAGAGGAAGTCTGTGTACAGTAGTAGTTTATTTATACGAACATCCTCTCAGTGATCAACTTATGTGGTTTCACTTCTGGACTTTACTGCCAGGGCCGGCTCCAGCTTTTTTGCTGCCCCAAGTGGCAAGGCGGGAAAAAAAAAAAGATAAAGCCACGATTGGCAGCAATTCAGCAGCAGCTCTACCGTGTCACTTCATTCTTTGGCGGCAATTTGACGGCTGGTCCTTCTCTAGAAGAAGACTGAGGGACCCACCGCCGAATTGCCACCAAAGACCTGGACTTGCCACCCCTTTCCATGGGCCGCTTCAAGCACCTGCTTCCTTCGCTGGTGCCTGGAGCTGGCCCAGGCTACTGCTACACTTGTGAGTATACATGGTTATATGTGCATATATTGCTCATGCATGTACCCCATACACATCCACATATGCCGTGCTGGACATGGGTCTACATTGGGCACAGGTATATACGTGTATCCAAACATCCCCTTTTTGGTATGCAGTCTTAGTGGTAAAATTTCAGGGATGGCATCCCAAAGTCCTGTGTGCCACAGAGACAAGCTAGGGACCACCTTGCTACATGTTGCTCATATTGTATGTACTTTCACACATCTGATGACTGCAGTTCCCACTCATTTCTCTCTTATGCCAAACTGTATTGGAGACATTGAGTAAGTCCATGAAGCTGTGGTTTTTGCTCTTTCTCGCAGAAATAATATTCATGCAGTGCAGTACCAGCTACTAGATGGAATCAGTCCAGAGAGCTGTCAAACAGTGAAGGCATCTGAACCACAAAGGGAAAGAAAATCCACTTGGGTTGCAAGTAACAGATGTTTTGAATGCCAGGATACCTATGTTATGCCCTTAGATGGACTGCTGCTTCTGGTCCCAGAGCACCAGTACGGTGTGGTAGGACCACATCATCTTGGAACTTGGAATAATGATGAGTGGCTGCAGAACTTCAGACTGAGACAGCAGACCTTCACTGAGTTGTGTGAGGAGCTTGCAGCAACCGTTTAGTACCAGACTACTCCATTTCGGAAACCAATGCCAGTTCAGAAGTGAGTGGCTATTACCTTTCAGAACCGGGCAACACCTGATGACCACTGGTCAGTTGCCAACAATTTGGGCATAGGAAATCCACTGCTGGAGTGCAGTTTTTACAGGTTTGCCAGTCTATCAATATTGTAATCTACTTATTGGAGGTTGCCTTTACCCATGTCCATGAATTTATAGTGGGATTTCAGAGGATGGGGGTTTCCAGACTGTGCAGAGGCTGTCAACTGAACACACACACCCTATACTTAGCTCACCAAAAAGGGCCAGTGAATATATGAACCTTAAAGTTTACTGTTCACGGGTTCTCCAAGGCTTAGCAGACCCAGAAGTCAGTTCATGAACAGGAACACTGGACACATCGGAAGGGTCCATGATATCAGGGTGCTAAGAACATTGAGTCATACCTCAGCGGGGGAAGAATGGACTTTATATTACCTAGAAACAATTTGACTATGTACAATGTTTCTTTGCCAACATTTATTTTGGAGGACCCTGCATACCTTTTCCTACCATAGCTCATAAAGCCATACCTTGACATTGCCAACCCATAAAAAAGGGGATTCAAATATAGACTGAGTGGCTGCAGAATGGTAGTGTAATGCACCTTTGGGAATTAAAAAGTGTGTTGGTGATGCTGCTGGGCCCCTTTGGATGCCAATGTGGCCAGAGATATTCTGATTGTCATACCATATTGTGCTTTGCATACCATATATGAGGCTAAGGAGGAATACTTCCATAGAGAGTGGGCACAGGACAGAATTGCTTTTCAAAGCTTGTACAGGCAACCTGATCCCATCCATGTGTGCACAGCTTCTGGTTCCCAGTGGGCCAGGGAAATGAGTGATGCTATGTGCTCACACATAATGGAACAGCTGGGAGCCAGAAGGTGAATTGGCACTGTGACAAGATACACTATTGTGACACAGTGGTGCTGCTTGACCAGCTCAATAGAGCATTGCCACACACATCTGTTGTGAGATACCTAAGTATGTTTTGATCTCCTGCAGTTAGTGTACTAGCTGAAAGCGGACAAGTGGGGGATGATGACCCTCTAGGTTGATGTTTTTGTACTGTGGAGACTTTCAACACACTTTAATGCCATCGCTGAGGAACATTTTTGTTTCATGTTAATTGCTTTGTTTTGGGTTGGTTAATGGGGAGCCTTAAGCATTGTTACAGCAATTACAAATAGTTCAGTAAGATTTTGGGAGGAATTTAACACATTCCTTGATTACAGTTCTATCTGCCACCATGTATCAGAGCTTTTTTCAGGTTCCATGCATGTAGGGTGACTAGATGTCCCAATTTTATAGGGACAGTCCCGATATTTTGGGCTTTGTCTTATACAGGTGCCTAATACCCCCCCACAGACACATACCACCCCCCTTTCCCTATTTTTCACACTTGCTCTCTGGTTACCCTACATGCATGATTGCTTCCATAGCTTGACTACTTCCATGACTGCCAGCAGTAACTGTTTGGTGTGAGTAGGGAAGTCATGAAAGCACTCGGTGTCATAGCTTCACTGTTACTTTTGCTTCCTCTGTATTCTCACTTAATTATCAGCAAAGACACAAAGACTTTTCATTTAACTTGTCTTCTGTTTTTCACTGTGGTGCCTTGGACTGCATCAGTTATTTCATAGCATACTTCATTCCCCTGAAATCCTTTTTAAAAAAACTTTAGAAAATTCATGGCTGGAGGGTGAGAAGGGGTTGTAGGAGGGACGATATTGTTAGCATTTCCATGGTACCAGACTTTTACCAAAATCACAAATACTGCTACCTCAACCTAAACCCCAGGAAAGTATTACACTGATCATATTCAGAAAGAAGGTGCACACACAGGTGAAGTTACCAGTAACTTTTATTTACATGCATACATGAAACAGAGAGCTAGAACACTTTGTAACAGGAACAAATGAAATCCCACAAAAAAGGTCAAATTCCCTTTGAAGTGGCAGGCATTGCTTTCTGTGGACATGTCTCCTTGCTTTTCCCCTCCCCTCCACAGAAAAGTGGGGAATGCCCATCGAATGTCATGAGGGGTAATAAACAGGAACGCCTCCTGCTTTGGGTTTGGGGGCTGAGCACGTATTGGGCTAAAGGGATAGGATGGGGCTCATAGATCCACTCCTCCATGCTCTGGGGGTTTCCCCGAGAGAGGTTTTGGGTGCCAGTTGAGTATCTTCCAGTGAGTGTCCAACATGCTCCTCCCCAGCCTGTTGTGTGTGGAATTCACTGCCTCAGCAGCAGCTTGGGTTGCAGCTGGAGAAAGAGGGAGGAGGAGGAGGTGGTGCCTGTTCTGGGAGAGAAGCAGCAGCAATGGTGGCAGACAGATCCTAAAAGCGTTCCACCACCAGCTTTATCACTGCCTGCATGAGTGCATGATCCCATTCCCTCTGTTCACATTCTCCTTGCCTCTCCATTTGCAGAAATTACTCATCCCGCCTAAGAGCCTGCTCCTCCCTTGCCCTAAAAAAGTCCTTCTGTCTAGGCCAACAAGCAGGTCCTCCCAGAATCCATCTGTGTCTTCCTCTGCTATCTGTGTAGTGCCTCTCCTGTCCTCCCAGTGGAATGGGTGTCCTTTCAGCATCGGAATGTCCTGCCAAATCAAACACAGTATTTCATTTTTCCTTGGAAGGTACCTAAATGCCCCACATAATGCAACTGTGCTGCCAAAGACCAGAGTAGTGATATCTTTTAGAATCCAAAGAATACAGTTGTTACAGTCTCCTTCCTTCACACTACTTTTGCTTTCCACTGGGAAGGAGCTGAGATTAAAAATGGTAGGATGCCAGCATTGCTTTTATAACAATGTTGTAATGTTTACAGTGCATGGACTGTCGTCTCGGTTCTTCTGGCTTAAGGTTACCATGTCACCTTTCCGTTCTGTAAAAGCTGGCCTACTCTTAGAGAGCATAGCAGCTGTCAAAGCACCAGAACAGAAAAGAGAGGTGGCTTTCCAGTCCTGTGAATGACACCTGGACTTGTATGCCAGAGAGAGGTTTCTGATAATGGTGACCCACCTCTACATATTGCTGAGCAGAGGGGTTTGGTGATCAAATGAGGCAGGCCAAGAACATTTTTCTTGCCGTTAAACCTGAAGAACCAGATTGAATTCCCGCTACACCAAACATTTGCTGAATTATGGTTACAGCACTAGGTGGCAATACAAGAAGAAATTGACTATTCTAAGCAAGCAGAGTTCCCATGGAAGAGGACCAGAGAACCACAGAAAACAGCCACCCACCCCCGCCCAAAGCCCCACGCACCACCAGAATGTCTGGTCCCTGTGTCCAGTGAACAGTATTAAAAGGGACAGGGAAACAGAGAGTCACTACAGAAGTGTATTTTCCTCACTGAATTTTTGGTCACCTCTCCACAGCCAAGGGACATAGCATTGTATTTCTGCAACCATCAACATGGATATTTCACCCACCCCAACTTCTTCCAGCTTCTGGAGGGTGGCTCATTGCAGGGAGAAGCCACATATCAGGGATTGGGAATGGTAATAAACATTTTCAGTGGTCGCGGGGAGAATGGACTATTCTGACTTAAAGTGATTCAAGGATTTCAATAAAATCATTGATTTACTACCATGTCTTCCTAGTGGACTATATCAGGGTGGGGTGGGGTGGGGTGTGGTGGGAAGGATGGCTTCAGGAATATTTTACCAGAGCCAGACGGGATCTTTCCAGGGAGAGCGAGAGTGTATTACAACTTAGCAGCCTTGGATTCTGGTTCCTGCCACAGCTCAGATGCATCCTCAGAGTCCTCAGTGGGGCTTCCTCAACAGGGTCCACTAAGTTGAGGTGCAGAATCGCATGCTCCTCCTTCTCTGGGACTTCCTCTAGAACTTCCTCAGAGATCCCTACTGTCTCCTCACCCTAACCCTCATCAGTATACTATCATCTGACAAAACTAGCGTGGTTGAGGAGGGAGCTGAGTCTGCACATGAAGCCCTGGAGAGCGCTGGGTCCAGCTCATCATAGCAGGGGTAAGTGCTAGGTCCCCTTCTGGAGCAACTTTTGGAGTCCTACAGTATGGGAACCTGAGGTGTTTCATGCACTCCCAGCACTGGGAAGGAGTCCAGTGAACACCCACATCCTCTAGCCTCTGTAATTTCCTGGTACAAGTAACTGTTCCAGCCAACTCAGGCAAAGTTGTGGACAACAGTGTACTCTGATCACTCGTTGATCAGCACCTGCATGCGCTCCAGAGAACAAGCAGCTGCTCTCAGACCATAATCCATGTTTACTTGTACTGATAAATATGATTTATACCTTTGGCTAAGGGCAAGGCAGCAAAGGGCACAATGAATTGCGGGAATGACCCTGAAGGATTATCAATAGCCATGACCTGGTTCACACCCTTTGCCCCCATTCACACTGCACTGTAGAATGCGTTTACATAACTACACCTCAGAAGGGTGCTAGCTTTTGTGCACTGAACTGTCCTTCAGAAACATGTTTCAGAGCTTCATGTGTGGACAGTAGGGGGGTTATGGCACAAGGATGCACATGTAACCACGTACATTTGCAAGAGTAGACACACCTTAACTATGCATTAATGTCACCAACATGTATTGTCCAAACATTTCATTATCTTCCGACAGGGCGACTACAGCAGTGCCTACTTTGCTTTCACATTCAGTTCACATTTCTTCAAGGAATAGATGTAGTTAACTTTGTAAGCATAGGGTACTTATGTGACCTTTTCAATCAGGTGAGAACAATAATAATGAAAGGACAAAGCCTAAGCCCAGAGCTGGGCTAAGGACATGTACAATGGGAGAGAAGTGGCATACTCCCTCTACACCAGCACAGTGAATAGTCCTTAGAGGCTACTTTAGACCAATGGCTGAAGGAGTCCCACCACCTTCACTATACCCTCGGGAGACGGAGAATAGATATGACAACTGAGCCTACTGTGACTGTCTCAGAGGTTTTTTTCTAATACAATCCTATTCTGTTTCCAAATATTAGATTGAACATTAAAATATTTTCCTCAAGCTTCATCTGCACGAAGTGATCGGCATCTGCCTATCTACTTCCCTAGAGAGAATTTAAAAATGACAAAGTTCTACATCTAATAACCAGCCAGGAAAATTAGTTATTAAAAGTTAAGTCTTTCCCTAAGTCAAGCCCATTAAAGTTAGGGGGACCATATGCAGAGGTAAAACTAAGGGCAGAAACTAGCCCTAAATGTCCCGTGGCACAGCTCCAGAGGGCCATTTTTTTCTGGGATAAGATAAGTATTTAATTACCTTTGTGACAACTCATGATTCACAGCTACACAAATCAATCTTTTGGGCCAAACCTAGGAGGGTCCAGCTCCAAAACACTAAGGAGGGATCAGCTCCTCAGCTGATGTAAATCAAGGTAAACTCCATTGAAACCTATGGAGCTACCGCAGACTGAATAGCATGCTAAAACAAAACTATAGAAAATGAAGCTTTTTTTTAAAATAAAGAGTGAGCCTTCCAAGGTCTTAACTGAAACCAGCAGCTTTAGTCCCAGACAGACACTAATCATTTTAAATAAAATGATTTTTTTCTACTTACAGAGGAGTTAAGCCAGAACTTAGCTATAAGCATAGTGTAAATTCTGCTCTCTGCAGTTCATAGCAACTTCACCTTGAGCACCTTCACCTCAAAGGCTTTATAAAGTAGATGCCAAGTGGCTCACACTTAGACTCCTGCTTACAGCAGAGACACTGAATGTCTTAGGGTGTTAAGAACCCAAAGACCTCCATTAAATTTAACTCCCCCTGCCCAAAAAATGCAGGAAAAACCCTTCTCTGAGGCATGTCACTCTGGGGTGCACAGCATCTTGTGTGATCTTAAATCTGTTCTAAACTCTGTCACATACAAGTGCCAGTATGATACGACAGGAGTATAGTCAGTCATTTGCCAGACTTGCAAGGGTAAGGTAGGTAAGATTGTCAAGTAGGCATGATACGTGGGGAAAATGAGACTTGTTTCCTATTGCAGATGATATTTAAAACTAGCATCTGGTTTATAAGTCAGGGAAAAGTGCATATAACAATTATTATATATCAGTGCAAAGTTCTGGGAGATAGAGAGGCCACATCTTGTCATGTGGTAAGTGAGTATGCTAGACAGAGAAGAAGGTTAATGGAATCTTTTCTCCCAATATGGTAGAGTCTCTTCATAGCTCTTAAAAGAGAACTGTAGCAAAAAGGCAGAGATTGTCAATGGCACAAAGGGAACTCAGCACCTTTGTAAATCTCTCCTGAAGCGACATATAGCATGCTTCCAGGCCCCAGGCATCTGTCGGCTAGGGATTGTGTGGCCAGGCTCTGAACTGGCTATTTCACCTTCTGACATCAGTAGCACATGTTTTCTGGAGAGCAGCAAAGGTGCACCAGCAACAGGTCTTTTTCGTGGCCCAGTGTGAACAATCCTGCCTTGCATCAATCAGGTGGCTTCAGCACTGGTGTTGAGGCCAGCTTTGCTGGACACCACTATTCCACACAACTGCATCTGGATTTCTCCTAGAGAAGGCAGAGCACATTCTAGAGGAAATGACTATGAACATATTTAGACAAACATGCCACAGCCTCTCACTCTCTTCTGTTCTGACACCATAAACAGTTCAATTCACGCAGAACCTTTAGAATACATTTTGAAATATACGTGTCTCAGAATTTTGCCTAGAGCAGTCACTCACCAACAGTAAGAAAAAACTCTATTATGAGGATGCAATCTGCCAGGCTGAAAAAAAAAAAAATACAAAAAACCTGATGAAGAAAGTCACATGGTTAAACTCCAGACTAAAACAAACTGGTTATAAACAACTATGAAACTAATACTCTAATATGGTGTGTATTATATTATAATAATGTTGCTCACATGGTGCATGGTGAATCATGCAACCAAAGACTGAGTATTTCCAGAATCCTGAAGTGTCATTATATAACGAATAATAAATAACAGCCCATGCAGCGACTCAGCCATCGGCACATCCTGGTGACACAATGAGCCAGGAACAGGGCTGCCCAGAGGGGGCGGCAAGTGGGGCTTTTGTCCAGGCTCCACAGGGGCCCCCACGAGAATGGCCGAGGCTCCCTCGCTGGGCTGGCCCGACCCCGCCTCTGCCCCTCCCGGAGCCTCAACGCATCCAGCAGTGTCCTGCACAGCTTCAGCGTGGATCTGGCGGGGCCCCTGAGCTCCGCCTCACTCAGAGCCACGAGATCAGGGGGCGGGGCTGTGAGCTCTGCACCAAGTGGAGGAAGCTCAGGCCCCACTGGAGCTCAAAGCCCCGCCCCCTGACCACGCGTCTCTGAACAGTGCAGAGCTCAGGGGTCCCGCAGGAGCCACGCTGCCACTGTTGAGGGAAGCAGCTGGATGCGCTCAGGCTCTGAGTGCGGGGGGAAGCCGGGAGTCAGGGACCGGGGCTAGGGGGGTTGGCTAAGGGGCAGGGAGTCCCAGGGACAGTCAGGGGACAGGGAGGGGGCAGAGGTTGAGAGTGGCAGTCAGAGCACAGGGAATGGGGGATGTTGGATAGTGAGCATTCCAGGGGGTCTGTCAGGACTCAGCGGGGGGGGTGGATAGGGGTTGGGGCAGTCAGGGGACAAGGAGCAGGGATAGGGTCCTGGGGTGATGGTGGTGGGGAGTGTTTGGGGGACGTTGAGGAGGCAAGGAGCAGGGGTGGGGTCCTGGGGTGATAGGTGGGGGGGGGTTTGGGGGATGGTGAGGGACAAGGAGCAGGATGGGTTGAGATTCTGAGTTGGGTGGATAGTCAGAGGATAGGAAGTGGGTGAGGGTCAGATAGGGGCAGAGCCAGGCTGTTTGGAAGGCACAGCCTTCCCTACTCTAAAGCTCATTCAGCGTTGAGGCTTGCAGAAGAGCCAAGCTGTTAGCTTTCCATTAAGCTAACATCCTTTCACTTCTCAAATGCCAAATTATAGTTTATATTTTAATTTCAGTGCCATAGGGAGATTCATGTCAGGGAGGGCAGCTTCATTTAAAATTAGCCATGGGGGAAGGATCACGTGGAAGAGCAATATCCTTCCCAACCCTACAAGGGAGACCCCCTCCCTCCCCTGCATTCCCTGAGGCTTCCAAGGGGTTAATTCAGTGGTTCTCAAACTTTGACTGGTGACCTCTTCACATAACAAACCTCTGAGTGCGACCCCCCTGCCTTATAAATTGAAAACACTTTTTGTATATTTACACTATTATAAATGTTGGAGGCAAAGCGGGTTGGAGGTGGAGACTGACAGCTCACGACCCCCGTTTGAAAACCCCTGGGTTAATTAATTTTAGCACCTTGTGTCCATTCCACATGCATGTGCTATTTGAGCATTTCAGTTTTCACGAATTAGTCCCATCGCAGATTTTGGAACAAGCTCAAATGCTCAGTTTGTGATATGTACGTAAGCTATACTAAAGACAAACCCACGTAACCATCTCCAGTTTGGAGGACCCGTGGAGTCAGTCTCTAGGAAACATAAATGCATGGAGTTAAGTCCATTAACGGCTATAGCCAGATGGGTAAAGAATGGTGTCCCTAGCCTCTGTTGTCAAAGAGTGGAAATGATGGCAGGAAGGAGATCACTTGATCATTGCTGTTAGGTTCATTCCCTCTGGGGCACTTGGCATGGCTACTGTCAGTAGTCAGGATACTGGCTAAATGAACCCAAAGTTATGGAGACAGATATGGTCAAGGAAGCCAGAAGAGTATCAGAAACCTGGAAAAATCTCTGACTGGATGGGCTCAGGCATTTGCTCACAAGCTGAGGTGGTTCCAAAGTTTTGGATTTTTTTTAAGCAGAATTTTTTATTGTTTCTTTAAACAATCTAACACAGCAAGCAGCAAATATTTGGCCACACACTTCTGAAACCCCAAACCATATTCAGGTTTTGGCAGACTAATTTCAGCTTTTCAATTAAGAAAAACACAACAAATTTTGAAGGAAAGCACACATTGTCTGTAATTTTTTTTCTGCTTGTAAAAACCCCTAGTTTTCGATCCAAAAAAAGTTTGACGGAAAATATTTGTCCAACCCTTTTAATGAGCTTTAGTGCCTTTTAGCACTAGCTGATGCTGAGAACCAGTGATATCTTGTAAAGAAGTTTTCTCAAAACTGGGTTTGTGCCGAGACGCAGAAGGTTTATTTTTCCCAGGGCCACCCATGGAGGGGGAGCAAGTGGGGCAATTTGTCCCAGGCCCCACAGGGGCCCCCCACGAGACTATAGTATTTTATAGTATTGCAATTTTTTTTATGGAAGGGGCCCCCGAAATTGCTTTGCCCGAGGCCCCCTGAATCCTCTGAGCGGCCCTGGCCAGCAATGTGCTATTCCACCTATACAATGCAGATTTGTCATGTTTATTTTCATATAATAAGAGGGCTGTGTTGTTGGTTTTTAAATTGGGGCGCACAGCACTTATTCCGTTTTTCTAAGTGCCTCTTTTCAAATGTATATTAAATAATTGTGTTTGGTCCATTTTAAACTATTTACAATGAACGAAGAGTTCGGTAAGGCATGAGGCTCCTGAAACCTTCACTGTCTGTGAAACCAGCAATTATAACTTATTCACAGCTGCATTTGAAGCCTGAAAAATCTCTGCCATTTGCGCAAAAGCCATTCAGTATCTGGACTTTTTTGAAAAAATGTTCTTTAATTCTGTTTAAAGCTGAGCATAAATCTGCAAATACCAGGAGTGACTGTCTTTGTGTAGGTACACTATAAAACAAAGAGAGTGTGGGAAGCTGTCCTAAGATGGCAGACATAATTTAGCAGGCACTAGTGAGCTGCCAGTGCTAGCAATCTCAGAAAGGACTGAGGACTTGATTCACACAGGGACTTAGGTGTTGTAATTCTTTTAGGGCCTTGAAAAAATCACTGAGATTCAAACAGGGAGTTGGGAGCCTAAGCTCAGGTTGCAGGAAATGTCGATCTCTGCTTGGGATTCAAAGCCAGGAACCCCACAATCTGTGCTGGTGTGTTTTCTTCAATGGCAGTAGCCTGGGAAGGGGGGGTTAGAGACCCAGGATCCTGTTCCCCCTACTCCAGTGACTAGTTATTTATTTAGCTAAAATAGAACAGCTCCAAGTGGAAAGATTGAAAAAAAGCCACATTAGACTATCCTGTACCCTACTGGTGAGGGCACTCACTGGAGATGTGGTTTATCTCAGTGCAAATCCCTTTTCTTCTGTGGGGGTGGGACTTGAACTGGGCATCCCCCACAGCCCAGGTGAATACCCTAATCACTACTCTAAAAGTTATGAGGGAAGCACAATGCGTTACCACTCGTAATATTATTTTCTTTCTCCAGGGCAATTTAGATTTTAAACTCTTTGCATATGTCTATACTGCAATGTAAGCTTGGCGCAGACTCAGGCTTGAGCCCAAACCCAGAGACAACCTGTAACTCTTAATGATGGGGGGACACAATTTAAAGGTTGGGAGGGCTTGAGATGGCCCCACCCATCGTCTGTGGGCCCTTTCCCATTCCCTCTACCCTTTCCCATTCCCTCTGCTCCAAGCCGACATCACCTTGCCCCCACTTCCCCCACAGCTCCTTCTCCACTTACTTCTCCCATCACCTCCCCACTCCAGGCACGGCATGGGCTGGAGCAGGCTCCAGACACCTACTGTCAAGCAGATAACTGCGGCTGCAGGCAACGAAGGGATGCAATTCAGAAGGCTTCCCTTGCCCCCTCTGGTGGAGTTGTGCTGCCAGCCCCATCTCTCTTCCCTGCTTCAGGTGTCTCCTACTGGGGCTCAATGGGAGTGCTGGGTGCCAATGCCTTTCCCAGGTATGCCCTCCCTCAGCTGAGCTCAGCCTGACTCCCACCCTGGCAGAAATCTGAGGAGGCACATACACCGCGTGCTCCTTCCCTCATGTCACTTCTGCCTAAGCCCCCTTCCGTCTACACACAAATCGCTCAGACCCAGGCTTATATCTAGGGTCCTAGGACTCTGCAGGGCTGGAGGATCTGAGCCCATGTCAAGCTGTGAGCCAGGATTTGAGACCTATTGCTTTGCAGTGTAGTCTCAGCCCCCATCAACTCAGGTCCTGGGAGTCCACCAAAAATATTCCACAATCCCATTGACCAAATTCCTTTTTATCTCAACAATCTCCAGTCGACTCTCTTGGTGTATAGCAGCAGCTCAGTGAGTCAGGGTGAACCCTTCCATTGTCCTCTGTGTTTGCAATAGAGACCGAACAGAACAAGACTTTTGCAAAGAGCACAGCTTCATGGTCACAGGAGCACAGCCAGAGTTTGGCCAGTGAAACTGTGCACTTCAGCAAAAGCACCAGGAATGGCCACACATAGCAGCAGATAGCAAAGGAGCTGGCAGCTTTGCAAAATTTCCTGGCCAGTGGCCAGTGCAGGGAGTGAATCAAGAGGCTGAAGGGCAAGTAGCAGGGGACCAGAACCAGACCTCAGGCAACTTGCCAACTTCATGTCTGTTTTATGAGGATTTTGACTGGGGCTGGCCACTGCACCCAGCACAAAGGCAACCCTGATGCATGATGGCCTAGTCAGCCAAGATGGAGCCCCGCTGGTCACTGAATCCAGCGTGGGGACTGATGAGGATCATGAAGTGACTGTTGCTAAAACTAGTCCCAGAGCATGTACGGAACAGACTCAGCAGCAAATTCTGTGTCCATACTTAGAGAAGCTGTGTGATCTCCTGCTCTTCCTAGGAACAGCCCACTGCATAGCCTGCAGAAAACCCAGAGGAGACAGAAGCTGCCCCTGAGCCCAGTAAATTTTTGTCTCCAATTTAGTTTATTAATGGGAGAGATTACTGTCCAAAGAACCAATGCAAAATTTCTCAGAAGCCCTGGCTAGCAACATATATCCATTGATGGTGTCTTGTATCCTAGCGCCTCAGTGTCCCCTCCAATCCCTCCCCCTGCCCCAGCCCTCCATGTGAGCATAGTACTTGAGCTAGCATGAGTATAAACAGTAGTGTAGCTGCAGTGGTCTGGGTAACAACGGCACAAGCACAGCTGAGCCTTGCCAAGTGCAAACTCAGCTGAAACCAGTGAATATGTCCTCAGCACAGCTCAGCCACACTTCTGCTGCTCCTGCCCGTGCTATTATGACTACACTGCTTTGTATACTCACACTATCTCAGTGAGAGCTAACGCAAGTTTGTGTACATTAGGTGGGGAAATCACACCCCTCGCTCATAGTGTGGATATAACCTAAGGTGTTCTGGATCAAATCAATGCAGTTCACTTAGAGTTTAGCAGATCTCTACTTTGCACCTTGGGGAATAGCACCATTGGAGGGCTGCACATGACTGGATAAGAAAGTCTACGCTGCCCTGAAGATTACACAGTCATTTTAAAGTATTTTGTGATTTCATGTCATACCTATTTGGTAATAATAATTTGCCATTTTCTTTTTGCCTTCTAATATTTTAAATACACTCAAAGCACCAAGCAGTGGGATACCACGTCTAAATTCCAGGTTTCCCACCCACCTCCACATGAGTGAAAAGGGCAGAACAAAAGAAGAATTCGTTCGATGTATGTTATATGTACCAGCAGAGTTTGAAATGGAGCAATGTAGGTGAACAAGGAAAAAATGAAAAGGTTGCGAGCAGTGAATTTCTTTGCTTCGCTCACCTATAGATTGATAGTGCCCTCAAGCAAAACTCATACTGCAGCCAGTGCAAAAAATTGCCTGCATAACTGATATGGACCTGAATGTACAGTTAACCAATTAAATAATAAAAGACATTAGTTTGACAGTATGGGATGGAGATTGTGGTTAAAACTGAAAAAGTATAACAGGAAAACAAAAACCATGGCTATCGTATGTGTCTTTTTACAAAGCAATTTATTCCAGAAATCATTAAACTGTTTGATTCACCACAACTAGAGTTTCAAAGACAAAAACAGATATAAGGTTCCCACATATCCTAGACCTGTGTTACCAAAGATTTGAAATCAACTTTTGCCCTGGGATTGCCACAGGATATTGAAGACTTTTTTTAGGACTTTGATGAGTATTTGCAATAGAGCAACCACAGTGCATTTTGGAACAAATAAATATTCATCAAGACCCTGATCTAAAGCAATTGGAAGTAGATGGAAAGAATCCCATTGACATCAATAGGCTTCGGATTAGATCCTAAATTTGCCATGATAGTTACCAAAGGTTTGCCACAAAACCTTATCACAGACATCATTTAAACACTAGTGACTTCATTCTTGCCCAAATTTGCAGCAAAGTTGTAGCCAAGATGCGAGAGAGTGCTTTCCCCCTCCTGTCTGAGAGGCAATTGTTTGCTTGTGTAGACTATTGATTTCTTTGGAACAAAAGTTCCATTAATAGTTGCCCTTTGTTCAGAGGCCACATGTGCTCAAAACAAGAACAAAATCAAACACCTAAGGAAAAACAATTCAATGTCTGTCCCAGTGAATGTTCTCCTACTTTATTTTATGATAAAGTGAAGAGGAATTGCAGGCTCAGCTGTTACATGCTATCAATCAGACATAATGTAAACCAAGTTGTTGTGAAGGAAATATAGTATTATCCATCCAAGCATGTATTCAGCCCAGCTTATGCACTCATGTGTACACAAAAATGACAGCAAGCAAATGCAAAGTACTTGAATTGCTGGGGTGAATAGAGAAAACTATCTCGTGTACAGAGAAGGACAAATACTACAAAAACAAATATTTGCAATGCTTTGTTAAAAAAAAATTCCCCCAAAACAGAAAGACCCATCAACTCTAGATTCACTTTCTTGATATTTGTGGTCTGTTATGCTCTCCACACACATAGTCACATGAAAGAAACCCAAAATGAGGAGCATAAAAAATTACTCGTGCAGGGAAGATAAAATGCTGTGGGATTACTTCTTTAATGTAAGTAACTATTTCTATAGTCTCACTTTCATATCTTATGCCTTCTGTAAATCATTGTCAATGTTCAAAATGATGGGATGCCAAAGTCATGTGGAAGGGAAATAAGCTTGGCAGTGAAATCAGGGACATTTGAGAGACATGATGTGTATATGTTTTCATGTGAGCATTTCTTCTTGAAGCATTCATGAGACGATCATCATCAAAGTTTTATGGTTTTGAGGGATCATTCAGTCTATATCATTTCCCATTCTATGTTTAAGGATGTATTGCAATATCTCAGAGAACCTCAACCAAGATCTGCTAACTGAATGCTCTCTATGCCTAAATCTTTCCCCCCTCCATAGAAAAGGGGTCAGCTGTTTCTGTGGCATCATCCCTCATCCTCCACTCTACAGAGATCCCTCTGTGGCTCCAGGGTCCATATAGTAGGAGGGGATGGAGACTGGGTGAACAGAGAAACGAGTGGACTGGCCTGGGGGCACACAACATTGTCACCACTCTGTCTCCAGAGGGATTCTCCAGGAAAGATAAGATAGCCTGGTGCTGTTTAATACTTTCCGCAATGCACCCCAGCCTGGGGAGTCACTGGAAGCATGGTTTCTACAGAATGATGCTGCAAGTGAGCAGAAGGTTGTCAGAGGCCAGAGCTGGTAGAAAGGAGCAAAGCTTCTGTGCATATGGTCCTGCCCTCCCATGGATACTTGGGGATCTGACAGATTTAATGGCGGGGCTGTTGCTTTAATTTAGATGGAATATAAGGGCCCAAATAGTCAAAGGTGTTAACATAACTCAGTCACTTTTCAACACTGAACAGTGTTAAGCGAGGTTTGGAGTTTGGTATACAGAGACCATAGCCTCTTAGTACCATGGAAAACATACCATTAAAAAATCCCTTTTAAGAAAAAAAAACAAAAAGGAAGGAAAAACAGCTGAAGTATTTGTAATGTAAAGTATTAAGAATGGCTTTCATTTTAACAGCATCTCTTACTCTCTCTCTTTCCCTTTAGCTAGAGGGAGTTTTAGAAGGAAAAACCTCTTGTTTGACAGTCTTTTCGATGGTATGAAAGATGGTAATAACTGTCCCTTTGGGGAAAATAGAAGAAGTTACTTGAGATAGGCTGAAGCAGTTGTTGTTAAAGTCTGATCCCATTTCCTAGAAAACAAAACAAGACAAACACATGCAAAAAGGAAGAGAAAAGAACAAATGCAGCTTCTTTCTCTGATGTTGGCTCTCACTTGCAACCTCATTGCTAGAAAAGCTCAGGCATAGCACCTGGGCTTGTTAGCCACTCTGAGACCTGGCAAATTCATATCAGCATCAGGCTGTTTCAGACATTGCTTTTAGCTGCCTCTTTCTGGTCACAGGCTTTCAGCAGAGTTGCCAGATATACAGTCTTGGCCAACTAAGCTGAAAAGAATGAAGGAAAGAGAAGAAATAAGGTGGGGAGGGAAAAGGAAACACGGAGTCTTTGAGGAATAGTCCATCCCTTCACGATTTTGTCCACTAAGTAGGCCTAATTTCTGACACACCGATTTTGGTCCTAATTTTAACACAGTGCTTGAATTATACCAGCAAACCTTTTTGTTTGTTTTTAGTTTTTCTGTCTCACTTTTGCACCTTTTTCCATCATCATTTGTTGTTATAGGTTATTGTGACATTCCATGAACTTTTACTCATGTCTCCCAGCTGAGCACACAATTAGGGCAAATTTGTAAGTCCAATTATCACAACAGGTCTTATGTGTTATCCATGAAAGGATGTCATTGATGACTACTTTATCCTATGTTCCCCTCCAGGACAGGACCATACAGAAGCATTATCCCTGGGAGATTGCTTCCCTTGAAGACGCTTCTCATAGGAAGATACAATCTGAGTTCAAGTGTAAGCTTTTGGTAAATTTTGACAATTTAGTGATGTGCGCTAAAATACTAACAGTAGCACTGATAAATTAGTAAACAAGTCCCAGTGAAAAATGCCATCAAAATAGACTGGCAGCATTTTTCATCCATTATGCCTTCATCCCCTTGCACAAATGTAAAAGACAACACAAGTTTCAAGGCAATGAAGAATCAAGCCCATTGACTTCTGTGGGGCTCCTCATGAGGTCCGGCATGGAGCTCATTATGAGATCAGGGTCCAAACTTGTATATATATTTTTTCCAGTTTGCACAAATGACCCCCTCTTTGATTGAAATGTTGCTATTATTTTGCAAATGTCACTGTGACTTCATTACATTTTGGTAGTAGCTGTCACAAAAGCTAGAAGAAGGGGAAAGGAAAGGATTTTTGACCGTTTTTTGAATTTCCAGTGGGAGACATTATTTTTGAAAAACTTGATGTTTTCCAGTTTCCCTTCCTACCTGCATATGAAAACATTTGAGCAGCTTTTCCTTTTAATAAATTTTATATTAACCTACGAAGACAGATTAGAATGCTTTCCAGAGAAGCATTGCTTGGTTAGTTAGATGGTAGATAACTTCCTTTCCAATGTGATTAGAAGATAAATATCCAAGCACCTCATTCCCAAGATGTGTAACTATATTATTAATAGTTGTACTTTGGTACCTGACCTTATAAAAAGACAGCTGACTTTGTTGTTCCAAATAAGCTATAAATAATTCAAGAAAGTGTTTTTCTAAACAGGTTATTACCTATAAAGACATAGCTTTTAAGACAGCCTTTAGTATAAAATATGTATAACTGCCACATATATTATTAACAGGCACCCAAACATGTGAGAGCACTGTCATTATTGGAGAAGCAAATCAGACTTTTTGATGCAAAATCTTGAGTAAAAGTAGATGTTTGAAAGTGTACTGGTATTTTTAAGTGTATTTGCCTTATCTTTATGAGAATTTAAGCAAACCTCAGTATTCTGCATTCATGATATTTTCCGCAATTCAGATAACTCCAGAAGAAGGGTGTGGGATGGGGAGAAAAGCTTGCCTCACTGAAAAGAAAAATAAACATATTTGCTGTCAAGAGAACAATCTGTTACTTCATTCCTTTGATGCAGTTCATATTATGATGGTCACAATGTCAGGATTAATTAGACCAGAGGGTGGTGTAAATGTCAAAATAAAAAGTTACAGTACATCTGTTCTAATTTATCTAGTGGATGTTCCTTCAGTGAGTAAGTGAAGAATGTGGCTTGGGCCATCTGTGACCCAGATAAAGAGAACAGGATGGTATGTTGCCTTGCAGGCGCCAGGACAGGAGTTGTTACAAGAAGGTCAAAGGCTATTCTGAAGAGTACTGGGCAGGGCCAGCTCCAGGCACCAGCAAAGGAAGCTGGTGCTTGGGGCAGCCAATGGAAAGGGGCGGCACGTCCGGGTTTTCAGCAGCAATTCAGCATCAGGTCACTCAGTCCCTCTCGAAGAATGAAGCGCTGCAGTAAAGCAGCTGCCGAAGTGCTGCCGATCGCGGCTTTATCTTTTTTTTTCACTTCACCACTTGGGGCAGCAAAAAAGCTAGAGCTGGCCCTGGTACTGGAGAATTTCCATTCAATGTATCCAAACCTGGGAACCAACGATGGAAGTGAAGGGAGATCTGAGAGACTCTAGAAAGACTGTAGGGATATTGAAAGAGAAATTGAAGACTGGCTCTGTACAGACAACCCTCCAAGATAATATTCTGGTAGTGTGAGTGAAGAAAAGAAGAGATAGCTAATGAACACCAGTTGATGGATGTGCTGCTACAGTACAGAGGAAAGTTTGAGATCCATAGAGAATTAGAATGCCAGAGAAAGGAGGAAAGTGTTTAGGTTAGATGATATCTTGGGTTCAAACTAGATTGAAGGCTGGCATTAAATGAGATGGAAAGAGGGCACAAGGAGAGCTTTAACTTAATCCAGAGCAGACTACGAAGAGTTACAAAGGGATCTCACAAAACTGAGGAACTGGCCAACAAAATGGCAGGTGAAATTCAATATTCCAAGTATACATATAAAATGATATAAAACATAATTCCAAGTATACATATAAAATCATGGGGTCTAAATTAGCTATTACCACTCAGGAAAGAGATGTTGGAGTCATTGTGGATAGTTCTCTGAAAAACATCCACTCAATGTGTAGCGGCAGTCAAAAAAATGAACAAAATGTTGGGAATCCTTAAGAAAGGTATAGATAATAAGAGAAAATATCATATTGCCTCTATATAAATCCCTGTGTACGCTCACATCTTGAATATTGAGTGCAGATGTGGTCGCTCCATCTCAGAAAAAGATATATTGGAACTGGAAAAGGTTCAGAAAAGGGAAACAAAAATGATTAGGGGTATGGAACAGCTTCCGTGTGAGGAGAGATTAATAAGATTGGGACTTTTCAGCTTCAAAAAGAGATGACTTGCGGGGATATGATAGAGGTCTATAAAATCTTGACAGGTGTGGAGAAAGTAAATGATGAAGTGTTAATTACTCCTTTTCAAAACACAAGAACTAGGGGTCACCCAATGAAATTAATAAGCAGCAGCTTTAAAACAAACAAAAGGAAGTATTTCTTTACATAATGGACAGTCAACCTGTGGAACTCCTTGCCAGAGGATGTTGTGAAGGCCAAGACTATAACAGGGTTTAGCTAACTTCATGGAGGATAGGTCCATCAATGGCTATTAGCCAGGATGAGAAGGGATGGTGTCCCTAGCCTCTGTTTGCCAGAAGCTGGGAATGGATGACAGAGGATGGATCAGTTGACAATTACTTGTTCTGTTTATTTCCTCTGGGGCACCTGGCATTGACCACTGTCGGAAGATAGGATATTGAGCTAGATGGACCTTTCGTCTGACCCAATATGGCCGTTATTATGTTCTTATGTTCTAACTTAAAGAATGTGGCATGAACTTCTTATCTGAATAGTAAGAAACGAGATAGATGTGCTTTGCAACACAAAGAAATTAATAAGAATAGGAATAATGTAGAAGTTTTCAGGTATTCATTTGTCTATATACAAATTCAAGAAGTATGCAGACAAGATGAGCTAAGAGAAATACCATGGGTCCAATTTTCAAACCTGAGGATCTAAAATAATCATAGAGGTGTGGATAGGAAAATAGCAGAATGAGAGTCCACCTGGAAAAATGAAAAACCTACCTGGATAAACAGTTGACTCAACTGTAGTTAATTTGAATGAGGATATGTCATCAGGAAATTTGGACCTGTGTCTGGTGAAGACTAATCCAAAACAGAGATGCTTAATAGAATGGATGGTTGAAAAGCAGCTATGTTTAAAAAAAAACACCCGAAACCAGACAGTGTGTTGTGGACAGCAAGTAGAATATGAGTTTGCAATATGATATAGTGGCAAAGAAAAAGCCAATGCAATTTTGAGTTGCACATGCAGAGAATTCACATTAAGGACTATAGCTTTTCTCGATACAGCACCGGTGATACACAATAGCTAGAAAGAGTTCTAGAACCCTCAGTATCAGAAAAAGTTGAAAAATAGTGGGGACTCCAGAAAGGAGTAATTAGACAGCTTTAGGGATTACTTTATAGGAGGAAAATTATATGAGGTAATACATTAAATTCACCTGCAGCGTAGCATCAGTGAAGTCATACATTGAGTACACATTTAGCTCAGTTAAACAATAAGTAAGGGGAGATATTATAACCAGCTGTAAGTATGAAAGGGTATACATACTAAGGAAGAAGATTAAATGCTTCAAGTAATCAAAAGGGGGTATAAATAAACAATATAGGATTTAATTTAGCAAAGGAGAATTTAAGATGGAAAAAATTGTGTCCCAGCACTGAGGTCAATGAGGGCGTAGAATAGTCTCACAAGGGATTGTTGCACCACTATTGCATACGGCTATTAAAAACACCAGCAAAAATACTAGAGTGTCTGCTGTTGGAAATGAGCCTTTATTGACAGGAAGCTGATCTAGATGACCTAAACCTAGAAGCCTTTTCCGGCTTTAATTTTTCTGACCATTTGAGTTAATTGAATTAATGAATTAGTTAGAGCCTTTATTAAAGAGCATGTTGATACACTGATAACATTCAGATGGTTCAAAAAAGCCTGTGCTGTTATTAGTTCTGTTAACACCAACTCTGGTTAAAAAGATTGTCAGATGCCGCAAACAGAGAGCATTAGAAATAACTCAGATCTTTTACAGAGACTCTGAAGCACAAAATAATCATGGCCACATTTCTCATGATGCCACCAATTCTTTTGCACCCTAGCAGTTATGAATCATTATGTTATTGTTTTCTTCTTAATGTCTGTTATGCATCAATAGTTATAATGGATTGAGATTGATAGCGAACTGAGATTTAGCAGTAACTCAGCAATTAAAATGCTTAACTGGTCTTTGTTCTACTGTTCCCTGGTGGATACAGTCCTGTTCATTAATCTGCATGTTGATTACAGCCCCTGTGTGATATTGATCTGTGTTCACAGTCCTGTGATTGCAAGAGCCTTTCCTTGCCATGGGCGTCCACAGCTCTCCATATGCCCTGAATTAATGCTGCAATATTTACAGCAAGAAAAAAACTAGTTACTTTTAAACTGATTTGAACTTATTTACTTTGCCGCTGTAACATTTTATTTTTCCCTCCAGTCAATATTAATATGAAGAAGAATTAAATAACTTTAGACAAGAGGAAATAAATCAGAGAGTAACAAGATTTTAAATGATGTTTGATTAAAAATGTTTCAGGCACTGCACTTTGCTCACAATAAACTCAAATTTCTGAAACATTTCTAAGATCTTCAACACAAATATTTCCCCACTTCTTGTTAATCCTTTACAGGTACATACTGAAGAGACAATTACCATAACATCCTTTCTCTGTCATTTCTCTAGGACACATAAATTTAGTTCTCTTGATCTTTGTTCATGAGCTGTGTTTTCTAATCCCTCTATATTTTTGTTGGGATTCCTTCATTTAAAGGGTTTTTTTGTTTTGTTTTTAAGTACATGAAGTACTTAGCTACTTACATGTGGACTCACCCAAGCACGTGTTGGATGGTTATGCTAAGGACTTGAAACTTGTGGAGTCTATACTATTACATACCTGCATTCAGCCACAGCACCAAATCAGAGCTCCTGGGTAGAAAAAGCACTAACGCTCTACTTGGTGACTAGCCCAAAGAGAGGCATAAGCAGTTCTAGAGGAATAATTTGAGTGAAAAGGAGGCATTGGATTGAGAGAACAATTTAGAAGGCGGAAGCATGGGGAAAGCAGGGTAGTGGATGATCATGACTAGCATTAAAGCAGAGTGGAAGGAGTGTGAGGCAATCCAAATAAGTAGGGAGGAGTAGAGCTGGGAGGGTCCGGTAGACATGGACCTGTCAGTGTCAGAAAAGGCATAGAATAGATGATCTTCCTTTGTTCCTGTGGGAAGTCAGAGGAGCTTAGAGAATTCCCATCTCTCTGAAGGAGGCTGTTGGGGTTCCCATACACTCAAGGGAACAGAAACATATTAATGGAAATCCCCATCCTATACATTGGAAGGTTGAAGCGACCTGCAAAGTCCAATCCCATCCCTTGGAGAGCCAGCCTGATGTGTCCCCAACCTTCCCACACTGAAGGCAGGCCTGCTGAGTAAGTTTCCTTCAACCATTCCCTATTCTTTCCAGTGAAGAAGTGGAAAGAGAATGCAGGAAAGAGATGGAAAGAGAGTGGAGGGAAAAGAAAAGAATAGAGAGAAGAAAGAGGACGATGGGACAAGAGGAAGAAAAGGAGAGGAGAAATGAATGGAGAAAATTATAGACAGGAAGCAAGTCAGGGAAATTACAAACCTAGTTTGAATACCTAATAACATACTAAGCCAATAATAAGACATTGACAGGGAAATTGTTCTTCCCATCCTGGGAACATTTTCAAGGTTTCAAAATTTTCTCCCTTTCCACATTAGGATGAATACAAGACCTTCAAAAAATGTTCAGAGAAAGACTCCAGAAAAGCCAATAGCCCAGTCATGAGGGCACTCATGTGGGATTGAGGAGACCCAAGTTCAAGTCCCTGGCTTGCCTGATTCAGAATAAGAACTAGAACCTGGGTTTCCCATGTGAGTACTCCAACCCTTGTTGGAACTGTTCTGCTTTCTGTAAATATTCATTTGGACAGAGAGAGACAAAAAAGATTCTATAGCCCAATGGTTATGGTCTCATGTGGGAGGTGAAAGACACAGGTTCCAGACTCAGCTATAAATAAGGCAGAACAAGTACTTCAACCTGTGTCTCTCACATCCCAGATGGGTACCCTAACTCTGGAATGCCTCTTTCTCTGTGTTTGACCAGAAATTCCCTCTTGGACCTGAGAAACCTTCCCAACAAAAAATTTGTCAAAAGTGAAAGGTTTCTGCAAAAAATTTCAGTTTCAATTAACCAACATTTTCCAACTGGCTAGCTCTAGCAATTTAAGAATACCTTGAACAAATTAATATACTAAGTTCTAAAATGAAGTGAACAATGGTTCTGAAATTTCCTTTGCAAATATCTTTGTAGTCAAATACCTGGCCTTCTTGTTTTTCAGTCTCTTAGGTCTTGTGTCACTGCTTCTGCTTCTCTGACAGTAGGAATATCTGCCCCCAGATGGTAGCAAGCAGTCATAGTTTAAAACGCTGGCTAGGACTTCATAGGAGCTCAGCCAGCTGAAACTGCCTTGAAAATGTGCTAAATCAGCACATCTCCTGGCCAGCTCCAGCAGAACTCTGGTTTGGGGCAACTTGGGCCACTCTTGCCCCACTTCAGGTGAACTTTCTACTGCCAGGGCAAATTGGCAGAGGCACTGAAGGTTGTTCGCCATCCTCTGCAGCATGGGGCATGGGTCACTTGCTGGAGGATTCTCTGCAGCTTGAGGTCTTCAAACCACAATATGAGGTCTTCAATAAATCAGACATAGGTTAGGGGGTTGTTATAGAGGTGGATGGGTAAGATTCTGTGGCCTGCATTGTGCAGGAGGTCAGACTAGATGATCATAATGGTCCCTTCTGACCTTAAAGTCTATGAGATTATGTTTGGGCTTCCTCTCACCAGTAATCAGGCCTTTAAAGTATGAGTATATTTTTAAGTTTGTCATTAAAATTATGTTTCTTATCTTTCCTAGATCTCCATTAATATTTGTGTCCCTGAGTTTACTGCTTCTATTTTACAATAGATTTAGCCATTGCCTTGCCTTCTATTAATTGAACTCCCTGCTAATTTTGCATCAGTCCTATATTTTCCTTGGAGTCAATTTTCCTCCCGACATTGTGCTTTTATTTTATCCTGATTTGTTCATCTAAGACATATAGTTTCTTTGATTTTCCCCTTGTTCTTTGGTTCTATAATCCTGTGCTAGAGATTTTTCCTATTATTACCTCCTTCTTCCATCTGAACCAGCCCTTTTAGGTGACCATTCTTGAAATCTGGAGCAACTTTCCTACTGTCTTTAAAAAACTTAAATGATTTCTTTCATCTCAGACTAGTTCAAATATCATTTAGAGCTCAAGTATCAGAGGGGTAGCCATGTTAGTCTGGATCTGTAAAAGCAGCAAAGAGTTCTGTGGCACCGTACAGATGTATTGGAGCATAAGCTTTTGTGGGTGAATACCCACTTCGTTGGATGCATGTCATCCAACGAAGTGGGTATTCACCCACGAAAGCTCATGATCCAATACATCTGTTAGTCTATTTAGAGCTCAGATGTTTGGGACCAAATCCTGAAAGATGCTGAGCACTTCCTGAGAAATCCATAGACTCTAAAGTCAGAAGGAACCATCATGGAAACAATGAGCAGCCTCCACCACGTGTTAAAGTCAGCAGGATTGGATGGCTCTCAGCGGATGCTTTGTACCTAGCAGGATGAATCCCCTTGTTCCAGTACTCCTACCACTCGTGGGCCAGATTCTGCCACCCTTGCTCATGTTCAGTAGCATCTTACTCCAATTTCAATGTGCTACCTGTACCACTCAATGTGATTAAGGTAGCAGAGCCTGCCTGTATAAGCAAGCATATCTGATTGTTTTACTCAGCCATGTCTTTGTGTATCATCACACGTGCAGTGACCACTGCTTTAAAGCCTTGCTCTGTGTTTTGTATTTGCTTATACAGTCCCCTGCAGTGGTGTACTTTATCCTTCCTCTTATTTATTATTTTAAATCTCTCTCAAACAGCCCAGGCAGCCTTATACCCAGAAGGTTGCTTCACCATCTGTTTAAGTGGAAAACATCATAGTAAATACAATTTTGGTAAGGAGCCTTAGAGTAAATAGACAAGCCAAATCTTTCTAAAATGATGTTGATGGCACATCTCAATTGTCCTGCTTACTGTATTTTGGATACCTGTGTTTAAATCATCTGTTTATCCCTCACTTTAAGCCCTTTCTTTCATTTCACTTTGTGTTTCACATTGGAATTTAACCTTCAATGGGGCTAACTGAAAGACTTGAGGAAGGAGAAAAGAGAGCTAATAAACTGAAAGCAGGATCTTTACGTAAAAGCTAGTATTACATATTTTTCCACCTCAAAAAACAGAATGGGCACAGAAATGACCTAAATATCTTTTTACAAATAGGTGCCTTAGGGCTAGTGGATTTTAATCTCAGATGCACAGCGCACATGGTTGTCTATCTCAGAAAATCTGCTGCTCCTAATACTTGTACATGTGCATTGATAGAGATTTTTTTCAGCATTATGGGGTACTACAGGGCATTGGGTTTAGAATCTAGACTTTGTTGAGTAAAAGAGCTGTATCGTGTTTTGCCCAGAACTGCTTTTCACTTGTTCACTTTTTAGCAGCTTATCAGCCTCAGAATTTCGAGTATTAAATTCATTCCTTAATTACTACAGGTGACCAGGAATTTATCTTCCAGTCTGTAGCATATTGAAAATTATGCAATTTACTTTAGAATTTAATTTTTAAATAAATATGTTCCCATGATGAACATACTGTCTCTTCTTCCTCACACTAGGGAAGCCAGTCACTGTAAGTTAATTGCTTAGACCTGGCAGTGCAAAGAACAGCATTAATAAATAGGATGTACTGGCTTGTATAAAGGACAGATGTGAGCTTTGTGCTCCACTGTGCGATAAATTAATTCACTCTCTTTTCCTCTTTCTCCATTTTTATATCGTGGTGACCACTGAAGACCTGTGCAAAGTGCTACTGGGGCCAAACTCTGGCTTTGTGATATGTGGCTGTGAGAAACATATTACACCCTTACTGCTACAAAACCGCTCCTTTAACTGAGCCAACTGATCTTCTGGGAGGCAAGAGTTGATTGAAATGAGCTTCCCATCCCAACCAGCTCCTCCCACCTGCATCGCCCCTCCATGGACCCCCTTTCTCTCTTTCTTCCTATATTCACTCATAACTGGAGCCAAAGGGATTACTTTGCCCCTAAGGCTGCCACAACCACTACAGAATGCGTTCTGGGAGGAAAATAAGAAGCAGAGCACACTCCACATGGTGTGGTGTGGGGTTGGGGGCTATTTGGGGGGAAGATGATTTCTGACAACTGGATTTCAGAGCTATCAACTGCGGTATGTCTCTGTTAGCTATGTGAGCCACTTGGCCTTCCTAGATCTTACTCAGCTGCAAGCTTACCTACTATCATTCTGCTTCACTGCCCTTTGCGCAGTCAGGAGAGTAAAGTAACTGACTCAGTTTTGAGGGAATAGGTACTTATGGCAGGGCTAAGGGCTGCTTTGAGATGAAGGGAGGACAGCCAGTGAAAGCAGCCACATCTACACTGATCAGGAGGCTTGCAGAGCTTCAAAGGATTCAACTGCATGTACTCACCATGGCCAATGTTTAGGCCTAAAATTCACCACCATTTCAAATATCCCTTGTAGCTTTTCACCTCTTTCCTTTACAATGTTTTATAATTTTAAAAGACATAGTAATGAAATCATATTCTTTTCCTGCTGGTGTCACTAATCTGTGTCTCCCAGCTTCCAGGGGAAAGTGGATTGACACTACAGAAAACATAGTTAAAAATATGTTGTTCCATTAAAATATATTTTTGTACAAGAAAAGACTTTTCTAAGTTGTGGGGTGGGGGACTCATTTTATCCTGATGTACATAGGATTTATGCAGACTTGGGAATTATATATGTGTCAATCACATATCATGAGGGTTTGTGTGTGTGTATATATATACTCCACCATAATCTGAAGAAGTCACTTTTTTAAATACTTCCTTTTAAGGTTTTCACTCATTGAAGACGAGGAGCACCATTCAGCTGATAAACTTCACATTGATTTACTTCTAATGACACACTAGTTCTACTGTTCCCCTTACCTCTCTGTCTGGCTTACGTTATGGGTCCATCTGCAGGTGAGATGTTCTGTATGAAATATGGATTTAAATGATGACATTAGAGCACTCTCCTGACTTCTTTTAGAGTCTGATGCAAAGTACCTTGAAGTCATTGGGATCCTTTCAATGAATTGTAATGGGCTTGGATCAGGCCCTTGATACAGAAGTGCCTACGCTGTTGCCAGAGACTCTTTGTGATCCTAAAAGGGAGGGCAACCTTATGATAAAGAGGACTCTTCAGGGCCAAGGTATTTATTTGCTAAAAGAGTATGTTGAGTATTTAATGAGTCGAGGTATTGAACACAAATAAAAATCCCCTTGTGGGTAAATCCTAGAATATCCAATAGACTTGAAATGTAAAGCTTTCTATAGAAACGACTCTAAAATCCTATAGAATTTAACATAGAATGATAATCTTCCATAAGTTTATCAAATGTAGCCTGTAGACTTCTATAGCCAACATAATATTCTCTATTCATTTGTAAAGGATGGTGCAGAAAACCTACAGAAAGTTTATTAATTTCTTTTAAATTCTATGGGATTTTTCCATAAGCGTTTGGATAAGTTGTTGAATCCCAAATATGGAGCCATTGGGCTAGTGCAAGGTGTATTGTTCCACTGAATTGAACCCCATGTGTAACTACCCTCACCTCCCCACCAACTACAGCCCTGTGCCCTTTTTTGCTGTGATTGTGTAAGTGGTTTGTTATATGAGGATCAGGATGGAGACCATCAAAAGCATTTTCATATGTCACATAAGGACTTAGACTCATGTCTCCTGAGGCTAGCAAATTAACCCATGGATGTCATAATGCCTTGTGACAGCTCGCAAAACACAATTGCATCTTAAAGAGCATTCTCCTTACCTACCTCCTAACATTATAAAAATTAATTTTTCACCATATAATAAAATTAAGACACTGGCCTAACTATATTCCTCCCTTTACTTTTACATATCTATTGTGATATATTTTTAGAGTCAGTGTTATTTTTTTCCATTTAAAATGAGATAGGTTTTATCACCGGCAGGAACATTTTATTTACAATGGTGTTTCCCTTTGACATTATATTAATTGTGAAGTCTATATGTGATTAGCCTTTGAATACTCTATAATAATGACTCAACACACACACACACACACACTCACACACACACACACAGCAAAATAGACCTTGGTAGGTTTTAGCAGTAGTAGAATAAGTAAATATTATGGTAATGCCCAAAGGCCCCCAGTAAGCCTGGCTTGACATAAGTAACTTGCCTCATTTCTTAGTGGGTATGACTGGGAAGGTGAATGGAAGATTAAACTGTAAACAGGAACTTGACTGCAGTATGCATGTCTGTGCCAGTTAAGATAAGCATCAACACCCTGAAACTAAGGACAATGGACAAGATAAACCTGGAATGTAAAGAGGAGCCTCCACATAAACAGCACATGGGCAGAGCAGGCTGTACAGGAATTGGTTTCTGGAAAGTAACCAGACCAGTCTAAAAATGTGTGATGTAATGTATAGCAAATGCAATGTAATGTTTAAATGTATATAAAGGAAGAGGTTTTCTATGTAACTTTGGATGTGTAGTACGTGCTATACCCACCCCCTACGCTTGAGTCTGATCAACTCAGAGTAGCTTTGCTGTACCCCTAATAAAGGAACCTGAGTGATGAAATCTGGAGTCAAACTGAGAGTTTTGGATCCCAGAAAACTGGATGAAGTGTTCTCCCAGAACTGGGTAAGGTGCTCTGGATAAGCTGAGCGGAAAAGGTTTGGAGGGAATCTCAACACAAGCCAATATAGTGACCATCGTACAAACACAGAAAATGCATGCTGCCATTTTCAGCCATCCCTGGGTGATATATGTACTGTACTGAGCCAAACTCAATCCCTTCATCTGAAAAAAAATTCATGTCAATGCTCTTAAAGTGTAAATTCCAGTTAAACCGCACAGTTATTTCCCATATTCTTGAAATATAAAAACCGAATTGCGTGTAGTAGTTTTGTATTTTAATCAAAAGTAGGTTGTGATATAAAGTCATAGACTTTAAAGTCAAAAGGGACCATCATGATCATCTAGTCTGACCTCCAGCACATCGCAGGCCACAGAACCCCACCCACCCACTCCTGTAATAGACTCCTAACCTCGGACTGAGTTACTGAAGTCCTCAAATCATGGTTTAATGACTTCAAGTTACAGAAAATCCAATGTTTATACTAGTTTAAACCTGAACGTGATCCATGCCCCATTCTGCAGAGGAAGGTGAAATCCCCCCAGGGTCTCTGCCAATCTGACCCAGGGGAAAATTCCTTTCCAGCCCCAAATATTGTGATCAGTTAGACTCTGAGCACGTGGGCAAGATCCGCCAGCTAGACACCTGGGAAGGAATTCTCTGTAGTAACTCAGAGCTGAATCTATCACGTTTTATTACATGTAATTAGAATGCCTATGGGCTTGGCTACATTGGCACTTTACAGCGCTGCAACTTTCGCACTCAGGGGTGTGAAAAAACACCCCCCTGAGCGCTGCAAGATGCAGCGATGTAAAGTGTCAGTGTAATTAGGGCGGCAGCGCTGGGAACGCGGCTCCCAGCGCTGCACTCTACATCCATAAGGGATGTGGTTTACAAGCAGCGCTGGGAGAGCTCTCTCCCAGTGCTGCGGCTCTGACTACACTCACACTTCAAAGCGCTGCCGGGGCAGCGCTCCCACAGCACTGCCGGGGCAGCGCTTTGAAATTTCTAATGTAGCCATACCCTCTGAAAAACTTCTTACCTTGGCTGTGTGCTGCCCTCCCAAAGAAGAGTGATGATTTTTAGTGTTTTAGAGTTTAGAGATTTTTGTAATCATCTGATTTATTGCTAAACTACCTATTTCAGTTGTTGATTTTTAATGTTGTCAAAGAATGTGTTCCACCTTCTGTGAAGGCTGCACAGAAGACCTCTGAATGTTTTGACCCAGAGAAGCAAATATATATATATATTCATTTTTGCCAAGACATATAGAGGTCTTCGCTGCAACCTTAAAAGCAAGTGGAACACATTCTTTGCTGAACTTTCTAATGCATGCAGATGTTATCGTGATAATATTGGATGTTGGAAAAGATATAGAATCACAGAATCATAGAATATCAGGGCTGGAAGGTGTGATGGGGCTCCCTATAAGGTTTTATGGAAATATGCTTATGAATATATATGACATAACTGGAATATGTTCTGTGCTACATATACCATGTAACATATCTGTGTAAAGGTTATGATCTACTGAATCTATTAATCCTATTTGTATGCATGTATCATTTTTCTAATTGAAATTATGAATATTGGCCGTTTACTGGCTTGATTTCTAAATAACCTTAGTAGAGCACTTGGTCAGTTCCTGGAGAAAGGAATTCACAAAGTTAAGTGCCCAATCAGGGAGCACTTAAGGAACAATGCATCTTGGAATGCTCCATTCCACATAAGAAGTCTTTCTGGACTATAAAAACTATGAGTCATGCATGGACATGTGACTTGCCCAGGTGACTCCAGAACTCCATCTTGGAGCTGGACTTTGCATAGGAGAGAGGAGGCAGTCTCCACTCACAAGAGAAAGTCTATTTAAGCCTGGGGGAGACCCCTCCATTTGGTCTTCAGCTCGCTGAAGAGAGAGACTCTCCACCCCCCAGGATACCTGAAAGAAACTGGAACAAAGGATAGTAACTACAGGGGATGTGAGTGATTGCTGGACCCAGACTTGCAGGAGGCTAGTTTGTAAAAAGAAGCTTACTGGAACTGGTGAGATCTTATCTATATTCAGTTTCTTACTGTATTAGCCATAGACTTGCATGTTTTATTTTATTTTTCTAAGTAATTCACTTTGTTCTGTCTGTTACTACTTGAAACCACTTAAATCCTACTTTCTGTATTTAATAAAATCACTTTTTACTTATTAATTAACCAAGAGTATGTATTAATACCTGGGAGGAAGGGGCAAACAGCTGTGCATATCTCTCTATCAGTGTTATAGAGGGCGAACAATTTATGAGTTTACCCGTATACACTTTATACAGGGTAAAACGGATTTATTTGGGTTTAGACTCCATTGGGAATTGCGCATCTGAGTGTTAAAGGCAAGAATACTTCTGTAAGCTGCTTTCAGTTAAGTCTGCAGCTTTGGGGAAAGTAATTCAGACCCTGAGTCTGTGCTGGAGCAGACAGGCATGTCTGGCTTAGCAAGACAGGGTGCTGGGGTCCCACGCTGGCAGGGAAAGCAGGAACAGAGGTAGTCTTGGCACATCAGGTAGCAGCTCCCAAGGTGGGTTCTGTGATCTAACCCGTCACAATTAGAATAACAGAGATTTGGTGGGATAACTCACATAACTGGAGTACTGTCATGGATGGATATAAACTGTTCAGGAAGGACAGGCAGGGCAGAAAAGGTGGGGGAGTTGCATTTTATGTAAGAGAGTAGTATGACTGCTCAGAGCTCCAGTATGAAACTGCAGAAAAACTTGAGAGTCTCTGGATTAAGTTTAGATATATAGGTTTCGAAATACCGTCTACTTGTTGCTGACCACATGGACACATCAAGAATACCCAGGGAGACTTTATGTTATGACAAGAGATGGTGTTTCTTTGAATGACACTGCTGCACCAACAATTCCTGGAACTCTGGTATCATTTCCAGAAATGTCAGTTCCAAGCAGCTATGGAAATGTCCAACCGAAAACTATGCCAAAACAATCATATTAAAATACACAGTACCTACCTTAAAAAGGGGGGACAAGGATGATTGGAGGGATTACAGATCGGTCAATCTAATGTCAATGTCTGGAAAGACACTGGAGCAAACTATTAAACAATCAGTTTATAAGCAGCCTGGAGAAAGTAGGTTAATAAGTAACAGCCAATATGGATGTGTTAAAAGCAAATCATGCCAAACCAACCTAGTTTCCTTTTTTGACAGGTTCACTTGCCTAGTGGATGGGAGAAGTAGTGGTACTATATCTTGGTCTTAGTAAGGCTTTTGACACAGTCCCACATGACATTCTCACAATCAACTATGGAAATGTGATCTAGATGAAATTACCATGAGGTGGGCGCACAACTTGTTGAAAGACCATACTCAAAGAGTAGTTATCGATGGTTCACTGTCCAGCCGGGAGTATGTATCTAGTGGGGTCCTGCAGGAGTCTGTCCTGGTCCAGTGCTATTTAGTATATTCATTAGTGACACGGATAATGGAGTGGACAGCATGCTTATAAAATCTGTGGATGACACCAAGCTGGGAGGGGTTACAAGCACTTTGGAGGACAGGATTAGAATTCAAAAGGACCTTGATAAATTGAAGAATTGGTCTGAAATCAACAAGATAAAATTCAGTAAAGATGAGTGCAAAATATTATACTTAGGAAGGAAAATAAAATGCACAACTATAAAATGGAGAATAACTGGCTAAACGGTAGTACTGCAGAAAAGGGTCTGGGGGGGCAATAGTAGATCATAAATTGAATATGTCAACAATGTGATGCAGTTTGAAAAAAGGGAAGCATCATTTGGGGGTGTAGTAACAAGAGTGTTGAAGTAAGTTTCAGGAGGTAATGCTCCCACTCTTCTTGGCACTGGTGAGGCCTCAGCTAGAGCAATGGGTCCTGCTCTGGGCACACTTTAGGAAATATGTGGACAAATTGCAGAGAATCCAGAGAAGCGGAACAAATATGATAAAATGTTTAGAAAAGCCGACCTATGAGGAAGAGTATATGGGAACTGATAAGATTTCAGCTATGTTAAGGGCTGTTATAAAGAGGGTGATGATCAATTGTTCACCATGAGCACTGAAGGTAGGGCAAAAAGTAACTAGCTGAATCTGCAGAAAGGGTGATTTAGGTTAGATACTAGGAAAAACTTTCCAATTTTAAATTGGAATAGGCTTCCAAGGGAGGTTGCGAATCCCCATCATCGGAGATTTTTAAGCACAGGTTAGACAAGGACCTGTCAGATTTATATGGTCCTGCCTCAGCACTGGGGCCCAGACTAGATGACCTCTCAAAGTCTCTTCCAGTCATACATTTCTGTAATACTATGACTCCCCCAAGGACAGCCTTTTAAAATACATCTGTCCCATAGGTGCAGCAGTAGCATTGCATGGCAACAGGGCAGCTCCAGGGGCAGAGAAAAGATTGGATATGCTGGCCACTCTCTCTCTCTCAATACCAGGACCCAGTACCACAGTGTACCTGAGCATGGGACCCACTGAGAACTCATAACTCATGTGGCATAGGAGCCCAAGTATCCCTCCCAAGGACAGTCTTTGGAAAATTTCATTAAGTGGGAGCAGCTGCAGCCAACTTAATGCTGGTTTTGAGATAAAGTTGAGCCTTTGTTTTAAGTGTTCTGCTGGATTGAGGCCTGACACCCTACTCTTGAAGGGTGAGTCTGCTGAGTCATCTGACACTGAGGTGCCAAAACCTTTCATTAAGATTCTGGGGAATTATGGCTGAGTCATGTGGACAAGTGGGTCCAGCTAGAATTCAGACCCCAACCCTGCAACTTGCTCTGCACGGATGTACTCCTGCACCCCTGACCTCCACTTCCTTTATTATAAATTGCCTACTTGGAGCAGGGGAAAGGGAGAGGGATTGTCTCTTCGGACCAGAGCTATCTAGGGAGCAATGACAGATGACTTGTATTTGCAAAAAGATTACTTAAAATGTTTAGTTTATGTAAACTAGATGTAATTTCATATTAAGTTCCATTGCCTGATTTTGCAAGTTACTTAGCAAGAACTAAAATAAGTAAGATACAGTAAACAAGCTATAAATCATATACATTGTTTTTGTTTTTCATTCAAAGGTTTATCATGAATTCTTCAAGGATTATCATGCTTTTAAAAAAATATATACAAGACAAGAGTTATAGTCTGCAAGCAAAGCTGGCTCCAAGTTTTTTGCCGCCCCAAGCAAAAAAATTTTCCCACGGTCCTCTGGCCCCGCCTCAACTCTACCTCTTCCCTGCCCCATTCCAACCCCTTCCCCAAATTCCCAGCCCCACCTCCCCCCCCCAGCACACCGCATTTGCCCTCCTACTCCTCCCGCCCTAAAGGGGGGGAGCAGTGGAGCGGTGTGCACTTGGGAGAGGAGGTGGAGGTGAGCTGGGGGGGGAGTGGTTCCTCTTCCCCCCCCGGGTTACTTCTTGTGGCCCTCCCCACGTCCCCACTGCCGCAGCTCACCTCCGCTCCGCCTGCTCCCCTGAGCGCGCCGCTGCCGCTCCGCCTCTTCCCCTCCCTCCCAGGCTTGCCACAAAACAGCTGATTCACATGGCAAACCTGGGAGGGAGGGGGGAGAAGCAGAGCGGTGGCACGCTTGGGGGAGAAGGCGGCAGTGGAGTGGAGGCGAGCTGGGGGGGAGCGGTTCCTCTGTCCCCCCCAGGGTTACTTCCTGCGGCCCTCCCCACGCCCACCACCACTGCAGCTCACCTCCACTCAGGGCTGGCTCCTGGATTTTTGCACCCCAAGCAAAAAAAACCCAAAAAGCATCAGAGTGCCACCCTTGGAAAGTGCCTCCCCAAGCCATGCTTGGAGTGCTGGTGTCTAGAGCCAGCCCTGTCTGTAAGCAATCCATACAGAAACATTGAAGGCTTTGGAAAATGTTTATGAAAGTATGGGTCTAAATACAAAACTTAGATAGACAGACATAGGATGAAGACATGATAATGGTGGATGGAGCTAGGCCGCCCCGTAGCCCATGGCCAATTGGCAGAATTTATTTTGTTCCTAGCTAAAGATACCCCAGTGCATTCACAATACTGAAAGAATGAAGGTTCAGAGGGGAAAAGCACCTGATGTAGCATTCAGCAGATTTAAGGCGTAAACTAATAAGTGTATTCAAGTATACTGCATCTCAGATGTACCAAATGTAGTGAAGAAAATAAGGTTGCCATGGTAAGTACACAAACTTTTATTGGCTGGTAGAGTAAACAGGCACATAAAATCTAAGTAATTTGTCATTGTCTATATTACTGATCCTTGGAGATGCGATGATTTAGACACTTACTTTTAACTCATTTTTTAAATAAAGGTGTCTATTGTCTGTGTCAGTTCTTGAGATGCTCAGTAGTTATTTTCACTGATATTTGGGAAATCGCATCCTCTTTCAAGTGCATAATGGAGAGAGTTCTACATGGAGAAATTGGATTTACACTTAATCTGAAATCTGTGCATAATTAAGAGTCCCGAGTAATTAAATTAACTTTGATTAGTTTAATCAACCATCATGGGGTAGTTAAAACAGGCTTGATTTTTTTTCCTGTCCAGTACATTATTTTTACATTGGTGTAATTCCATTCACTTCAAAAGAGTAGCTATTGATTTCCCTTAGTGTACATGGAAGATGCATCTGGTCCAAGATTTTTGTGTCAAAGAATAAGAATGTAAGACTCATTTGGAATATGCATAATTGTGCTTTAAAAAAATTTGAGCGTATATTACATAATACAGAACATTAGAGCTGTGCAAATAATTCATTTCTCAGTTCACTGTTGGTTCCAGACAATTAAAAACAGATTAATTTCAGGTTGACCCATAATGAAAATTTTTCAAAAGTTTTGGCAAACTCAAAATAAAATTTAAAAATGTTTCAGGTTACCAAAAATGTTTACTTTGGCCTCAAATAAAACATTTCATTTTGATTTTCAGCTTTTTATAAAAATATATATATAACAATAAAATTGAAGATAATGTTGAAATAAAAAGTAATTTTGAATAAAAAATTAATTGTTTTGTTTAGAAACTATTGAAGCACAATTTTCATGTGTGTGGGGCGGGCGTAATTTTTTGCTAGGTTGTTTCGGGAGCAGGGAGCGGGGGGTTGCCAAAAAAGTTCAGTGAAATTGACACAAATTTATTAAATGTTTCAGTCAATCCAAAATTCCATTTTGCACTGAAAATAATGTTTTGGAAGAAAAATTTCACCCTGTGCTATACTAGAGGCACACAACTAACCATATCTGTGTGGTTAAACAATAGACATATATGCCAAAACATTCAGACTTAAGTGCCTGAAGCATCTAAATTCACATTTAGGCCACATAAATATCAGATGAAGTTTTAGGTGTCTAAATTGGATTTAAAGGCTTTTACATTTTAATTATGGCCCTAGTGTCTGATTCTGATCTAATTTGTGCTAATTTTATACAGGTGCATATCCTATGACTTCAGCCGAGTTATTTTTGATTTACACTGCTGTAAGCGAGACCACAGTGAGACCCATAATAATATTAACAATGTTATTTGTCCTTTTTTATAGTGCTTTTCATTTTCAAAGAGCTTTACTAACAACTGCCCTATGATGAAAACTTTGCTATGATGCCCTTTTATTCCATGGGTAAAATTTAGTTATTGCAAAGTGTGACTCATTATATAGGGCACGTTAACCCTAGTGATTACTTCTGAGCCATCGCATCCCTCCTCATTTACAGAAGCACAGCAACTGAGAAATTACTCAGCATCATGAAGAAATGCTACAGCAGCATTTGCTCCCCTTGCACCAGTGGATAGACTGTGATGCAGAAGGGACAATGGGTGAGCCCGTAAAACCTTGAATAGGCCAGGAAGCCACAGTTTTACCTCCAGATGTGGGCACTTTCCCTGGGTCAAATATATTACACCAGTTTTAGCCAGTGTAACTGCACATATGTCAAAAGAGAATCTGACGTACTGTCCCTTCATGTGGCTCTGGTCCCTCAAACCCATCTTTGCAGTAGAACTATATCATGCTATCCATACATACTGTGCTTCCGTTGATAACACAGTGGCGGCTGCATCATATGATATCTTTGTTAGGGTTCACAGCATGCAACATCGACTCATAGACTTTAAGGTCAGAAGGAACCATTACGATCTAGTCTGACCTCCTGCACAATGCAGGCCACAGAATCTCATCCACTCACTCCTGTAACAAACCCCTAACCTATGTCTGAGTTATTGAAGTCCTGAAATCGTGGTTTAAAGACCTCAAGGTGCAGAGAATCCTCCAGCAAGTGATCAGTGCCCTACTTTGCAGAGGAAGGCGTCTTCCCTGGAGGAAAATTCCTTCTGACCCCAAATATGGCGATCAGTTAAACCCTGAACATGTGGGCAAGACTCACCAGCCAGCACGCAGGAAAGAATTCTCTGTAGTAACTCAGATCCCACACCATGTCCTCAGCAAACTGCAATGTAGGTTCTGTTGCACTAATTTAGATGGACTATCTGGGCCAAAGGTGTTAACATGACCCAGTCACTGTAAACAAGGTTCGGGGTTTGGGATACAGAGACCTCAGCCTGCTAAGTACCCTTGCAAATGCACCATTAAAAATCCTTTTAACCGTTTAGTAAAGATACAGCAAAGAAGGGGAAACTGTTACAGCATTTGAGATGTAAAGTATTAAGTAAGGTTTTCATTTTAATAAATTCTCTTGTTCCCTTTCCTTTCAACAGGAAAGCGTGTTTAGAAGGAAAAGTTCCCTTGTTTGGCAATCTCTGAGGTGGTATTAAGGATGTTAATAACTTTCCTTTGGAGGAAAAGAGAAGAAGTTAGTTGAGATGGACTGGAGCTGCTGTTGTTAAAGTCCAATCTTACTTCCATTATGACAAAACAAGATAAAACACACACAAAAGAGGAGAGAAAAGAACAGCAAAGATAGAAAATGCAGCTTCTGCCTTTGGTGTTGTCTTACTTGCAGCCTAATTGCTGGAAAAACACAGACATGGCCAGTACATTAGCCACTTTGAGAACTGGCAAACTCGTACCAGCTAAGCCAGACTCTTATTAGAAAGAAGGAAAAAGTAGACAGATAGGAAAGAGAAGGAATAAAGTGAGAAAGGAAAATAACATAAAAGAGGGGAGATGAGGTCTGACAAAGCTTCACATTCCAAGTGGTGTTGGGGATTCAGTCAGAGCAGCTGGAGGTGGCAATGTCATCTGGTTCCCTCTCTCCAGCCAAGTCTGGTGAGAATCAGGACAATGAAGGCTCAGAGTCCCAGAAGATGGTGGGGGTGGCAGCCATGATAGTGAGGCTCACTTCAGCAGTCAGTGTTTCTCCCCAAAGCCTCTTTCTTTAAAGATTCACTCTCCAAAAGGGAGTGATAACTTAAAATAACTCATCTCTCATTATTTTGTCCCCTAAGTAGATAATTTCTGACACACCAATTTTGGTTCATTGATTTTTGGTCTCACACTGTTCTTGTTTACTGTTCTGTGTATGATCTTAACACAGTCCTTGAGGTACATCAATAGGCATTTTTGTTTGGACTAACTCAGTCTGTCTCCCTTTCATACCTTTTCCCATCAACATTTGTTGTTATAGGTTATTGAGACACTAATGAACTTCTTACAGTTAAACTCAAAATTAGGTTACATTTGGAGGCACAATTATCCCAACAGTTCCACCACCATTTAAAGTGTCTCAATCCTATCCACTTCTGCCAGCTCAGACCCTTGCATTTAACATGGGGCAGATAGCAGATATGTAGTGCTTTGTTCTGACAATATGTAGCTGCATACATCCTTCAAGGGCCCTTCCTTGACACTTTAGACTCTCATGCAGGCTCATCTGCTTTCTTCTGTACTATGTAAATGGATAATATGACATGTAACTACTGAGTTTTAGCACTGTAGCAAACTTTGCCCATCTATTTCATTTGCTCCATTTTCCAGTAATACAATCTATTTGTGTCATCTTGTCATTGTCAGGTTTCAGAGTAGCAGCCGTGTTAGTCTGTATCCACAAAAAGAACAGGAGTACTTGTGGCACCTTAGAGACTAACAAATTTATTTCAGCATGAGCTTTCATGAGCTACAGCTCACTTCTTCAAGCTTATTGTGATTTCTTGCAGTTAATGCAGCTCAATCCAATAAGAACTGATTGAACCAACCAATGAAAATTTGCATAGTAATATATAAAAATATACCTGTGAGGAGGAATTTTCCAAAGTGCTCAGCAAGGGCCTAACTCTGCTTCCAAAGAAATTGATGGGAATTTTACCATTGACTTCAGTGGGAGCAGAGTAGCACCAACATGGAGTGCTTTTCAAAATCCCAACTGTCATGTTAAAACTGCATCTCCAAAATTGCAAAGTGGGCCCAATTGAAAATATATCCTAATTGCCTCTGAGAGGCCAAAGCGATATATGGTTGGAGTACAACAAGAGATTACTGAAATAAGAGGAAGGCAGTATGCGGGATGTACATTTAAAAAGATGGCAGTATGTAATAAAAATGTGTCTATAGGCTCTCTGAAACCAGCATGTTTAATTATACTAACAAGAGGAAGCAAAAGTAAAATGATGAATTGCTGCAAGGCATAAAATTTGTTTTCATAGAAGTATTTCTCTGGGGAAGACGTTACTGACAGAATATAATTAAAATCCTTATTTTCACAGCAAGTGGACATTTTAAAGAAAAACATGGGGCTTTTGGGGAAGGTGACTAGACTTGATCTGAGTCATACAACTGAAGATGGCCGGCTCTTCCTTCACTAACCATAGACCTGTAGGGCTGGAAGGAATCTCATAAAGCCATCAACTCCCATCCCCCAATAGGTGTTTGTCCAACCAAGTTTTAAAAATCTAAATGCATTTTTCTACTCAATATGAGAAATAAGTACATGAGCCTTTCTTTTGTCATGTGTAGTTAAAATTGTTTCATACAATGGCCATGATTAAACTATTTTTAATTTTATATTTGCAGGTAGATGTTATAACTATGGCATATGTGGCAATAGGGAATTCAGGGTAATGTTAATTACCTGCAAAGATTTAATGACCACAGAGTTTATTATATATTATCACTATTATTACAAGTAGCAATTAGATACCCATCACTGTTGTATCTGCTGACTCTTCATAGTTACAACTGTGCCAAACAACAACCTCCCCAAAATGTGAAATATATAATACCTCCCCTACAGAGCAACCTCCCTGTAAGGATCCATGAGGGTGGATAGCAGCCAGGGCTTGAGCACATAGATTTCCTTAGGCCTTGGCTCGAGGACTAAGTATCAGGAAAGCCCAGGTCCTACAGCTAGAGGAAAGTCTGAACAAAGAGCGTCCTTCACATTTTCATCTAATGGTGACCAGGTAGCTATTCAGGTCCCACAAAGTCATATTAAAAAAGTGAGAGTTTGATACTGGAAGCACTCTGTCTCCAGCTCCTGCAAGCTTTGCTCTTGGGCCAGGCACATGAAATAAAGTTCCTTCTAGGTACAGCTGTCATGGCAGGGCATTAGCAAGGTCATAGGCCCTATAGAGATTTGTGGATAGCAATCAGCCTGTTGAATTTCACTTGAGAGTGAGCTGGCCACCAGTGTAGATTATGGTCCATGTGTGTAATATCTTCTTCTTAACCAGCCCTAAGTAAAAGTTGGACAACTGCATCTTTTCCCTTCCCAGAATGTTTGAATGGCCTTCAAGGTTAGCCTTCAATCAAAATCTGTCTCTGAGAAGAGCTGGAGCAAGCCTGAAAATGAAAGAAACTATTTCTTGCCATTGCTGCTAGACAGGATATCAGACACAGAAAGGATTCAAGTAGCCATATAGGTCCATATCCACAAAGGTATTTAGGTGCCTAACTCCCATTGGAATCAAAGGTTCCTAAATACCTTTGAGGATCTGGGCCTCAGACGCCATAGTAATGAACATGACAGTAGACTAAACTAAAGTAGAACAGAATAGAAATATGATACAGAGATTGTTCAATTTGATAACAGGTGGGTAAATGTACTTAAATGATGGAATAACCATAGTCTTGCCAAAGATTAAAAATGCTTCTCCTGTCTACCAATATATACCTGATATCACTGATCACTGAAATGCTGCTTACATGAGACAGCCTGGCCTGAATCAGGAATGCATGCAAAACATGGCAGATGTATGTTACATGCTCTTGGATTTTGTTAGCCACCACTTTACCTAGGGAAAATCTCAGCAGAGCCCATTAGAATCCTTCAAATAGTCACTGCTGGTCACTCTTGGTTTCTGCTGGGGGACTAACAGCCCCAGGAAATCAGCTGCCTCATCAACCAGCTGGCTCTAGTCACCAAATTGATATTGGACCAATATTATTTATCTATGACTAATATTGGTCCAATATCAATTTGGTGACTAGAGCCAGCTAAACATTTTTAACTGGTATTTCCTTGAGGGAAATTGACCTCAGTAACCTTTCCCAGAAAAGGGAATTAAACAATAATTGGAAGTACATTAATATCAAATCCTGGGACTTTTCAGCAAGGGCCAAACCACAGCATGCCTGAGAGTTGACAGCAATGTGACCATTTTTCAATGGCTATAACCAGCAACAAAGACCAGGATCCAGCTCACAGTTGTTTGAGTGAAAATTTCCCAGTGTGTCTAGACCTTCTGATTGTGAAATGTATGAAATTCCATCAGAGAAGGCAGAGATATATTTGAACCCGAGTTACACTATACCAGTTTCTGCCAGCACAGTTTGGGTGCGGGGCCCTTGGGTGGAAAATGCAAGCCCTCTTGTCACAGTCTGTACCCCTATGCTCATTCTTTTTTACAAGACTATGATCAATTCTGTGCAAAATATGCTTTATGGTATATGATTTGAAATCTCATGGTCTGATGAACATTATTGTCCTGGTAAAATATTCATGGCAACATTGTATGTACAGTTATGAGTCTACTCTATAACATTACTGACACATGTTCTAAGTTTAGAAAAGCAGGCACAAACCAATTCCTCAGAGACAAAGGGGAAACTGATGCCTCAGCCAGGTGCAAACAAAATCAAATTCACTATCACCTGGGTAAGTAGCCATTCTTTGTCAAGAAAAAGGATTGAGTGAGAAATTTCTGGAGGAAAGAGCACATTTCTGGGGGAAAGTCTGGAACTGGGAGTTTGCTAGTGTTGCCCTGCAGTGTAAGTCAGGAGTGGTTGTCTATAGCACTCATACAGTGTAGCCTGGAGTGATTTACATGCTGGAGGCTGTGTATGAGCTGGCCAGAAGGGGTGGCTCTCACAGTGAAGCAGTGTGAAAGGCACCCAGGTTGGAGAATTGAGGAGACACAGCTGTTCAACTGTCCACATTGTACCCTGAGTAATGTCAGCCCCTCCCCCTTCCATTTGTGCTGCCCAGGAAAGTTGTGTGGTCTTTGAAATTCTCTGATTCAATTCATGCCCCATGCAGCCTTTGCCAATGGATCTCCAATGGAGTCCAGGCTGCAACCTGAAACTACCATCCCTTGCTCCTCCCTGCAGACTACCAGCAAAAATTAACCAAAGACAGAATGCCTATTCCCTCTGGTGTTGACTCTGCTTCCATGGCTCCAAAGACATTGCTCAGGATCTGCTAGATCTTCTCTGTAAAGTATAGTGAAAGTTGCTTACAGTAGGAGGTATCTTAGGATGTTAGCCATCTGGATGACTGAGCAGCCCCACACCCAGAGCAGTTAGATATAGAGCTTGCATACTCTTTTCTTCTACAGTTTTATCCTCCAAGGCCAACATGTCTAGCAATGATCAAGTAACTATATTCTTTTTATTTTCTCCAGCGTTTTCTATATTACTCTCTGCACCAGCCACAAATGGAGTATCATAGATCACTGCTTTTTTCCCACAGTATTTTGGAACTTTGCTGTAAAATATGGTGTTATTTTAAACATAAGGATGGAGAATGTAATTACAAACAGTCAGTAGCATGTTGAATTCACTCACCAAAAACCAGTCAGAATAACTTCCATCAAGAATGAGAAATCTCCACCTTAGTAGCTATTCTAATTTACACACCTCCTTTAGCTTTCAAGTCAGAAGCAGTGGTATGAGCATCAGCTGACACAAACATCATGACGGTGATGGATGGTGCTCAGGAAAGGAGTACTGTTCTATCACTGCAGTCAGATATTTATATAAATAACGTGAGGAGGTTGTATTAGCTTTTGAAGAGCCAGCCTCTCACGTGCCATCACCAAAGCAATCCCAGCAAGCAATATGCAATAACATGAAATGGTATGGTAATTTAAGAAATGTCTGACATCTCTCCCTATGGCCAGCATGAGGCCTCTAAGCAGCCTCTTCAGATTATATGTTTTGTAAGTGATCGGCGTTTAAAATACTTATTTCAGCTACGTTCAAGAGGACACTGGCATCCTATCTAGCCCTAATTCTTCACTTGCCCTGAAACTGTTGTAAGTGCTCAGGTTCTAAATATGTTTTTCTTTCTGAATCCACCATTCCATCACCAGAAAATGAATAGGCGGAAATAAAAATTGCCCACTGTGTTTGAGGGCCTCAGTGGCAGGCATATTCTGTAATTTGCTGCTGCAAACCCCAGAGGAAGTGAAAGTTAATTAATACTCTGGAAGAGGATTGTACCTACTGGGCCACTTGCACTTTGTATTATACCTGGCAGCAGCCACACGCACAACCCCATCAGAGAGATTAATCCTCTTCAAAGTAACAATAAACTTCAGAGATGGGAGAACCTAGTTGCCATCACTTGCCCATGTGATGTACAGGCCTAGACGGGGGTTGGCCTTCAAAGCCTCTCAGTCCCTAGACCATATCCTGAAAACTCCTCCAGAGTCCCTACCTCTAAGAACTTGTGGAACTTCCTTTTCCTTGAGGGAAAGTCAGAATCAGGGCAGAATTCCCTCTGGCTCTGACAAAATATGTCCATGTACGAACAAAGGCAAGGTGCGGGGGGAAGGGCAGGATATGAGGTTATGTCAAGGATTAAAGTATTGTATTACTCATTTACTCCTTTTAATTTATTTTAGATGTTTATAGCAATTTATTATACAGTATCTCTTTCTATTATAATTATACAGATAGACTGTGATCTATTCCCAGCTCTGCCACTCACTCACTGTGTGATCTCTGTAGTAAGAGGAGGCCCTTGGTATCAGAGGCTCGTATGAGACCTAAGACCTGAGCTAAAGTAATGGTCAAGACTTTACTAACATAAAGCAAAGTTAAGCTGTGAGCCAGAGGCAGGCCCTGCTCACAGAAGCTGGCAAGGAAAGGGCTAATGCTGCAAGAAGATACATACCTAAAAGGTACTGAAACAAGATATCAAAATACTCCAATACTTGCATATTCCACACAAATAACAGGAAGAAGCTGACCTATCCCAATGACAGGGCCAAAAGGGGAATATGAAGGATAGAGTTGTTTTGTTCGAACCAACATGTACAAGGTAAGAAGTCCACCTTACTATGTAGAGGGGTTGTACCTTGCTACGTAGAGGGGTTGCACCTCAATACGTCAGGAGTGATGTGTAACTTGTTTGTACCTGTGTATAAGAATGCATCCCTGGGGCGGTGTCTTTGTCCAGCCTAGGGGGCAGTGGAAAGTCCTGGCACTGACTGAGCTGAGTCCATTGTCAGGGAGCATATATGTACTGGCTAGCAGCATCTTAGCAGTACCTTGGACTTAGTTTGCTCGGGAGCTGGAGACAGTGTTTCTCTTCGACAATAAACCTGGCTGACATGCCTTCGTACCTTACTAGAGTCTGTGGTCACTGGGGGTTCTCTTGGGATCTGCTGTGTCAGCTATCTGCGCGGAGCTGGGACAGCACACAGAGGGAACACACACGCAGCCGATTGATATCAACATTGAACAGAGCAGAGCACCACACCAGTAGTATCTGACAACTTCTTCTCTCCCTGTGCTTCTGTTTCCCCTCCCAGCTTTTGCCCATGTTGTCCAATTAGATTATAAGCTCTTCAGGGCAAAGACAGTCTCACTGTTTGTATGTACAGGGCCTCCAAGGCCTAGCACAATGGGGCCCTAAATTCATTTGGGGATGCTAGAAGCTATTGAAGCTATACTAGAAAAACATAATGCATAATTTTGCATCCCCAAATTGCCTGCAGGGTGCTGGCTTGTTCTAGGGTTTGGGAAATGGGACCAGGAGTATTTCTCATCTCCTTCATTGGGTGAATAAAATTAATAAAAAAACAAATAAGACCAACCAAATGGTTTCAGTAAGGTCAACTTTTATCAATCAAAGTAATTCTAAAGACTTACATTTTAGACCAATCACCTCTCAAAGAATAAAATACTTGCAGAAATGAAGAAATTACAATATTGAGTTTTCTATTTATATAGCTTATAGAACTAAAATAAATGGATCAGGAAAATCGCAGTTTGGTGTTCCAGTCAATATTAACAACTGCTGGATAATAATTACCTCCAATGAAATACATCTTAATACATTAAAAATTATTTTGGAGACCTGAGCAGGGAGCATGCATAAAAACCATGACTAGCCATTTAAAATGTTGCTGCTGATTACAACGATAAACAAACAATGAAACTTTGCTGTCACACAACATTCACTGAAGGATTTCAAAGCATTTTACCAACTTTCATTAGCTAGACCTCACAACTTCTCTGTGAAGTAGATATTATAATACAAATCCTAAATAAGACTTGCACTTACACAAAGGACAATGATTTCCTAAAGTCACACAGAAAATCAGTGGCTTAGATTTATGGTCCTGATTCTCAAATGTCCTCTATGTGAGTAGACCCACTGCACCACCATGGAGCTGCATAGAAGCCATTGGAATCACGTGTAGAGTTGGTCTGCCCACATGGAGTACAATCCACTATGACAGCCCATGTGGCCTCTGAGTTTGGTGTCTAACACAAGGGATATTTCCCCTTCTTAGTGGCTAGGGAATGGTTTTAAATATAACATCTGTACTGTCAATGTAATGTATGTTTGAAAAAGTAGACTACAATAAAAATATTTTAATATAATAATGTATGCTTATATGCATTGCCACTCTCCTTAAAATGGTGTTTGAATAATCTAGCTCCAATATTTCTTGTTGTTTCTATAGTACTCTTTGCTTGCTAATTTTGTAAGTGTGTCTGATTGAGCTCATTGAATTCATCATTTTGGTTTGACTCATTAATCTCTGCCTCTCCTTCGAAAGATAATCTGCATTTAATGGCTATGTTATGTAATATGCAGAAAGCCAGGAATATCTTTCACACTTTCAGAGGGCAGTATTGTAATGTGCCACTAGATTTATCTATGCATCAAAATCTCATTTTTAAGATGCCAAAAGTGCTTTCTGTTACCAGAGGGTGAGTTTTTGAACATTGTCATAATGTGTTTCTGAGAAAGTTTGAGGGTTAGAAATCAGAACCACTTACGAGTTTTTCCAAGGGACAGCCATAATCACATAAAACAAGAAAAACAAGGTTATAAATTAAAATTAAATGATACACAATAATTTCTGATTAATAATTACTTATCCCCAAACCATCCTTTTTGATAGTAACCATTCTCAAATAGTGCTGCAGAATGAGTGTCTAAAATTTCTTGTCACATGATATGGGATACCTGAGGTTGGGAAGGGGATACGTTCTGGTTTTGATGTGCATGTAAACCTCATTAATTGCATTGTGTGCCCTGCTTACATGCTATAATGATTGCATGATTTTTTTGTGACTACACCATGGGCTCAGTCCTGTTACCTGATTTGAGCATTCAAACTATTACATCCTTGTGGGCATAATCCATTTTCACATTACAGCATATGGCAGTAGTGCAATCCCTTTCAGCATATACCTTCTAGATATAAAAGGTGAACGTGCTCCATGTTCCTAAAACATTCTTCAACATCACAGATTCCTGGACATTAAAGACATTAAAGACCCATTGGGACATTTAATCTATTCCATTGCAGGTGCAAGATTGCTCGCTGACATTGCCTTTGCTAGCACAGAGATTCTCAACTTTGGTCTGTGGAGCACTTGCAGTTAGATTGCGGAGAGCTGGCCACTCCCCTGGTGCTGGCTTTCCAGATGCTAAATGGTATTAAGACTGCCAAATAGACATTAAATCATTTTAATGTAAGCCAGGGCACTATTGTTAAACATACATACATATCAACATATACATATAAATTCTTAACTTTTGTTCATACTCTCTTCACCCCGTTCACTAGGGATGCCATTTTACAAGCTCTGTGGACTTGCAAGTCAGTGAAGTCAATGAGAGTTCAACTCACAAGGATTTTCCAGACTGGAACCTATTTTTGTGTCTCTTCTCTAATCCCCTCCTCTTCGATAATGCCTTTCTGAGAACGAGAAACAGAATGCATTGCTCCAGTTGTGATCAAACCAGAACCAATGGAGAAGGATTATTACTTCCCTGTTCTTTGATGTGGTCCTCAGTGTATGACGCCCAAAAGGAGCTTATTTTGCTGCCATAACTCATTGCAAACTCATCTGATTTGCTCTACCACTCCTGATTGTTCAGCATTAATGTTGTTTAGGTTTCTCCATTCTATTGAATAACTGAGTTTCAGATTGACTTTTCCCAGGTGAATTATCCTGCATTCGTACAAGTTTAATCTTATTTTATTTTCTGCCTGTTTCTAATCTCTCTATGCTCTAATTTTTTTTCTGTCTTCATTGTTAACAGATCCCTCTCACTGCAAATTTCATTAATAGGCTGTTTATTCCTCCTTCTACTGGAGATCATTAATGAAGATAGTAAAACTCAGCTTACCACAGGTACCCAATAGATACCTCATCCAAACTCTATACATTGCCATTTACAATTATCCTTTGTTAAGAGCTTTTCAGGCAGTTTTGATTCCATTTGACTATGCTCATATATAAGGCAATTTCAGGCCATGTGACTCTGTTCGTATCCAAGCCAATTTGAATTAATTTTGAGAGACACTGTCAAATGCTTTATTAAAACTCAAATATATTACAGTTATTGCTTTCCATTCATCCACTAATTTTGCAATTCTATCAAAAAAGCAATCAACTTTGTCTAGCAAGAGCTGTACTTTGTAAATTCACACTGCTTATTGCTAATGGTTTCATTATCCTCCAGAAGTTTAGTGATAATTTTTTTCTTAACATTTGTTCCTTAGTTTGCTAATGATAGAAGTTAGACTTATGGGGTAGTAATAGCCAGTATCTGTCTGTCTATCTAAGTACCCACCATCATTGTATCTGAACAACTTTCATTTCTGAAGCTCAGTAGCAGGTAACATTTGTTTTTACCTAGTTTTCTGTTATAGCTTCTATAAACTCATATGCTATGTCTCTAATGATGGTTTCAAGTGTGTGTGTTATGAAGCCTAAAGCTGTTCTTTTATGATGACAGGAAATACCTGGCTTTTATCTATAATTTCTAGACTATTGACTCTCTACTCCACTGTTCCACCTCTATACTTCCCCCTTGATAATCTTTCCCACTGAGCATTGAGTGGTTTGCTATGCACTTCGTTGCACAGATTAAAATGATACATCGATCCATTTATGTTTCAAGGCCTTCATTCAAGGCTTTCAGGGCCTTCATTCTTCTTCCAGATACCTGCAACTCAGTAAGTCAACTCACCCAACCAACCTCATAAGCATCGCAGTCACCAAAAGAAAATCACTTCCTAACTGGATCCTCTACCAGTCCATGCATAGCAGCATAGTCTACCTCAGCTATATCTACCAACAAACAACCTGTGTCCAGTCCCAGAGGTCAGTACATTCAGTCATGAAGAAGTACTGGACACCCCAAAGGACTCTTGACCCATGACCTTGAATTTGACCCAGGCCTTCATTGGCTGGAAAAAGAAAGTCATGAACACCTGGTGCCATTCATGAATTGAATAACCAGGAAAGGACTCTTCCCTGTTTTCTTAAACCATGCAATAGTGCAACCAACATTGAATAAACCCACCCTGGATACATCAGTTCTAGTCAACTAGTACCCAGTGTCAAACCTTCCATTCCTGATCAAGCTCACAGAAAACCTAGCCAAAGGCCAACCACAACCTCATCTGTTTGAAACTAATATCCTAAATATGGTTCTATCTGGATTCAGGCCAGGAGATGGGATGGAAACAACATTAGTGGCACTGATTGTCATCTGTCACATGAGATTTGTCATGGATGATGATATCTGGGTGAAGAATTCTGCTGTCAATGGATGATTACAGACCGGTAAGTCTAACGTCAGTACCGGACAAATTAGTTGAAACAATAGTAAAGAATAAAATTGTCAGACACATAGAAGAACATAAATTGTTAGGCGAAAGTCAACATGGTTTCTGTAAAGGGAAATCATGTCTTACTAATCTATTAGAGTTCTTCGAAGGGGTCAACAAACGTGGACAAGGGGGATCCAGTGGACATAGTGTACTTAGATTTCCAGAAAGCCTTTGACAAGGTCCCTCACCAAAGGCTCTTGCGTAAATTGAGTTGTCATGGGATAAGAGGAAAGATCCCTTCATGGATTGAGGGGACAAAGGGCAGGAATAAATGGTAAATTTTCAGAATGGAGAGGGGTAACTAGTGGCGTTCCCCAAAGATCAGTCCTAGGACCAATCCTATTCAACATATTCATAAATGATCTGGAGAAAGGGGTAAACAGTGAGGTGGCAAAGCTTGCAGACGATATTAAACTGCTCAAGATAGTTAAGACCAAAGCAAACTGTGAAGAACTTCAAAAAGATCTCACAAAACTAAATGATTGAGAAAAAAAAAAAAGCAAATGAAATTTAATGTGAATAAATTTAAAGTAATGCACATTGGAAAAAATAACCCCAACTATACATACAATATGATGGGAGCTAATTTAGCTACAACTAATCAAGAAAGAGATCTTGGAGTCATCGTGGATAGTTCTCTGAAGACAACCACGCAGTGTGCAGCAGCAACCAAAAAAAGCAAACAGGATGTTAGGAATCATTAAAAAGGGGATAGAGAATACGACAGAGAATATCTTATTGCCCTTATATAAATCCATGGTACACCCATATCTTGAATACTATGTACAGATGTGGTATCCTCATCTCAAAAAAGATATACTGGCATTAGAAAAGGTTCAGAGAAGGACAACTAAAATGATTAGGGGTTTGGCATGGGTCCCATATGAGGAGAGATTAAAGAAGACAGGACTTTTCAGCTTGGAAAAGAGGAGACTAAGGGGGTATGATAGAAGTATATAAAATCATGAGTGATGTGGAGAAAGTGAATAAGGAAAAGTTATTTACTTGTTCCCATAATATAAGAAGTAGGGGCCACCAAATGAAATTAATGGGCAGCAGGTTTAAAATAAAAAAAAGGAAGTTCTTCTTCACACAGTGCACAGTCAACCTGTGGAACTCCTTTCCTGAGGAGGTTGTAAAGGCTAAGACTATAACAGGGTTTAAAAGAGAACTAGATAAATTCATGGAGGTTAAGTCCATTAATGGCTATTAGCCAGGATGGATAAAGAATGGTGTCCCTAGCCTCTGTTTGTCAGAGGGTGGAGATGGATGGCAGGAAAGAGATCACTTGATCATTGCCACTTAGGTTCACTCCCTCTGGGGCACCTTGCATTGGCCACTGCTGTCAGGATGCTGGGCTGGATGGACCTTTGGTCTGACCCAGTATGGTCATTCGTATGTTCTTATGATGGGCAGGCACCTGTCTCATACTCTTAGACCTCTCTGAAACATTCAATACTGCTGACCATGACTATCTCTGTCCCACCTGAGAGAGGTGGTATGGATCCAGGGAATGAAATAAAGTGTTTTAAGTCCTTTCTGGAGGGGTGAAAAGTAGTGAGGGGAAACTGCATCACCTCCTCTTAGACATCTCACTTGTACAGTCCCTCCCACAAGGATCAGTTCTCTCACTCTGGCTGTCCTATTCAACATCTACATGCAGCCAGTAGATGAACTAGTCAGATGACATGTAATCAAGTAGGCAGATGACCCACACCCTTTCCTATCATACATTACATATGAACATACCACTCAAGAAGATGCCTCAGAGCTTGGATGAAATAGCTCATGGATGAAGAACAGCTAACTGAAGCTGAGCAAGGCAGATGTGGGGCTGAGGGGCAAAAGAAAACACTTTTAAGAGTTTGCAGAGAGTTTGCAGTCTCTGTTGGTTGAAGGTAGACACCCATGTTTGGTCATTTCAGTATGTACTTTAGGAGTAATCCGGGATTCCTTGCTGACACTAACCTCTCATATAGCAGCATTCACAAGCAATGCTTTCTACCATCTCCACTCAACTAGGAAACTCCATTCCATCCTTGTGGATGATGACTTGGTATCTATACATGCCTTCATCATCATCATCCATCAGGACTACAGCAGTGCACTGTATCTGGGCATGAAGTTTTCAGCATTTAGGAAATTCTGAGTAGTCCAGAATATAGACTACTGCAGTCTATCCTCAGCCACACTTATTACCACAAGCACATCAAACCTTCCCTCCACTCTCTACACTGGAGTCCCATAGAATCCCATACAATGGTCGGTGATGGGATGTTGGATGGGATGGGATCTGAGTTACTGCAGAGAATTCTTTCCTGAGTGCTGGCTGGTGAATCTTGCCCACATGCTCAGGGTTTAGCTGATTGCCATATTTGGGGTAGGGAAGGAATTTTCCTCCAGGGCAGATTGGCAGAGGCCCTGGAGGTTTTTCGCCTTCCTCTGCAGCGTGGGGCATGGGTCGCTTGCTGGTGGAATCTCTGCAGCTTGAGGTCTTCAAACCACAATTTGAAGACTTCAATAACGCGGACATAGGTTAGGGGTTGTTATAGAAGTGGACTGGGTAGGGTTCTGTGGCCTGCTTTGTGCAGGAGGTCAGACTAGATGATCATATTGGTCCCTTCTGACCTATGAGTCTATGAGTCTATGAGAATTTCAAGGTGTAGGTCCTTATCTTCAAAATGCTGAAAGACCTAGAACTAGGACAGCTAAAAGATTTTCTAATGCTCCAAAGTGAGGACCCTGGTTGACAACTCCAGTCCTTTTGCACAGTGGAATTTTTTACCATCAGGTGCATGAGAGAACTTTCTCAGGACTGGTCCCAGACTATGCAATAAACTCTCACAGGAAATAAGGACCACTATAGGCCTCCCCACCCTCTGTTCCAAGGGCAAGGTGCACTTTTTCAATGTTACCTTCTCTAACAAACACATAACAGTATATGCATTTAAAAATATCCTTAAAACCAAAATGCTACCAAAACAAAACAATACACTGCACATAGTTCTCTCCACAGGGAGAAAATGAAAGAACAAATCTCGTGTGACAGATGATAATCATGTCATTTAATGCACTACTGAAATGGGCTTGGATAATACAGTGATAAGGCTGGCATAAAAAAAATAAGATAGACTAGGATAGATAGAACTGTCATCTCCTTCCTCCCCACCAGATCTCTTATATAACTGCGATCATTAACCCTATTATTATTAGATCTCTTTTGTCTTGTTAAAAAGTGATTCTACCACCTCTGACACACATGCAGGCACAGCCCAGTCATGCTAACATTTATATCAATGACAAATCTTATGCGACTCCCCCTTGTTTGCTGATTACCTTGTCAGATCCAAGTCCCTGTTTCTGCACATTAATGGGGCACTAATTGAGAATGCTCCAATCACTTTTCCCAGATCAATTTCCTTGGTTACTTTCATTCATAGGATATGAAATTATTTTTCCAAGTGATTCATAGCCCTCTTCAGATCATGTCTGAAAATGTCCTGTTTATATTAGCCAACTATTGAAATTCATTCAGCATATTCATAGTTCCCATCCCATATCTCTAACACATTCATATTTCAACATTATCCTACCTACATGCTCTCGGTTGTTTATCCTTCCCCTCTGTTTGAGTCCATGTTAGGATTCCACCATATGGATCATGCTTCCCCTGGGTATGCAACACAGTATTCTCTCCTATTTCTGTATATAAAGCACTTCGTGGGACTCTTCCTATGACTGATGCTGGTTGAAAACAGTGTATTGTACTGTTCTGATGCAACTCTACAAATCTCTCTAATTCCTCCCACAAAGAACAGGGCAGTGTGTTAATCAAATCAATACTTCCAGCACACTTGTTTCCCACTGAGCTATAAAGAACGGAGTCTCTTCTCACACTGGTGTAAATTAGCAGTAACTCCACTGATGACAATTGTGTAACACTCCTGGAGAACCAGGCCTGATATGTGATTTATCCTTTAACTTTAGGAAAGCGTCTCCTCTCTCATCATTCAGTTTAGCTGTTTAAAAGAGGTACAAATAATATTTTCTACCTTTCCCCGCCTTCAGATATGTATATGTCCAGCAAATGTTGTGAGTAGAATGTATGCAGGAAGGAAGCATTACACTCCTCTCCTTTTATAGTCTAAGCAAATTACTTAGATGCTTAAAATCCATAGCAACGGTTTGCATCCTATTAGGGAACACAATAATTGAACACAAGTGAAATGTTTTGGAAATTGTAATTGCAATTGCAGTTCCACACAATTTTAAAACAGTGGCTTTCACCTTTCACTTTTTTATGACATGACTCATTTTGAGCATGTAAGCTCCACAGAAAATCACTGAGGCTAAATTAATTACTTATGTGCCCCTTTTAATTTAGTGCCATATATTGAGCACACAAATCTAGCAAAGGGTAAAACCCATATAAACCTTTGAAATTTCAGTGCAAGTAAGGTCATATAGAAATAAATTATGTAGAGAGAGAGATACAGATAATTTTTATGAACAGGATCCTGAACCTTTTCTTTAGCTGTTTTTCACCAGACTTAACTGTGAGTTACTGAAAAATACCTTCTATGACAAGGAGATTTACAAAGAACAGAAAAATTCCTGAGTCAACCATTTATCTGCTACTGAATTCTGTGAACTAAGCAAGAGATTTCCTAAGAAATTCATTTCTTTTAATATGGTACAAGTAGACTGGATATAGAGTACAGCTTGCAGTTAACACTATATTAAAATAAAGAGAAAAGAAAAAAGCCTGGAGGTGGTACAGTGCACATGATGAAACCCAAACAAAGCTTTGTATCCTAAGACCCTAGGTCAATAGAGGTTAGGGATCTTTCAGAAGTGCCCATATTATAGCATATTCTGCAACCCTGCTGAGGTTGGTGTTGAATATCATCCAAGTATTATCCTAACCAGAAATAACTTATGTCAGTGGTGGTGAACATGAGGAGGAAGAATGCATGTCAAAGCGTGTAGGTTTTATTTAACTCATAATCAGTGGTGAGTGAAGATTCTTGGAGGTATGTTCTTAACTCACTACGAGGGCTCTCTTATATCCCATTGGTTTCAGAGGATACAATTTAAAATCCTTTGCCCTGAGTGGAACTTTTATAGCTGGAAATTGGAACATTCACATTTTTAGACAGTATAATTGTTAATTTACCCATGTAAGTTTGTCAAGACTGAGGATTCAAAAACCTCCTTTGGTACAGGTATATGTTACAAAGGGGGGTTGTGGAATCCCCATCATTGGAGGTTTTTAATAACTGGCTGGACAAACACCTGTAAGGGATGGTCTAGGTATACTTGCTCCTGGGTCATCCTACGGGTGTGTGTGATTAGCTGATTTCTTAAGGTTCTTCCACCCCTACATTTCTGTGATATTATATTATTATATTTCTATGGTATTACACCATAGAATACAATGGGCCAGAACCCCAGATTGTGTCAATCAATGTAGCTTAACTGAAGGTAATGTAGCTACATTGATTGACACAATCTGGGGTTCTGGCCCAGTGTGTCTATATGTAAAATCCACTTTGGTTCACACCAAAAATTAATTATAACATCCTTATTTTCATCACTATAAAAAGGGGTATGGAGTGTAGCAATTCACCTAAACAGTGCAGCAGACCAGGATGAAAACAAATGAACTAATCCAAGTATCTATACAGTTGATGCAATCAAGAACCATTGTATTTTTTCTAGTATTGACGCCAAATAATTAGTGAATCAAAAAAAAACACCACCACCTTTTATTGGAATTATATTTATTAGTTATTTCATTCCTTTGAAGCAATTTTCTCCCATTTGCACTTGTGGTTATTGCAGCCCTTTGGCAGCTTTATTGTCGAAAAGTTCAAGATACAACTCATAATTGCATCAGTAACATGTATTTATCACTGGCAAGGGTTCTCTGCTGTATGAAATGAATTACTGTAATAGACTTGTCATACAATAGCATCTCATTATCCTCCCTCTCCTCCGCCTCTTTCTTCTTCTTAACCTTCTACAATGAGCAGGTCAAAGATGATGATCAGTATAACAGACAAAAGTGATTCCTGAGAACGTTCAAGGAGCAAAAAGACATACTTTAAAGTGAAGCTGTAGTTGTGGAATGAATAATCAACATCATGTTCAATACACTGCAAAACGAAGCTGTTATACCAGGGTTTGCTCTTGCAAGATGCTGTGCACTCTGGCTCCATTCCCACTAAACACTTAGAGATATGCTTGACTTCACCACATAGGTGGCTTCATTGACCTCAGCAAGACTACTTATGTGCTTGAAGTTAAGCACATGCTTAAGTGCTTTCCTGGATCAGGGTCAGTTGGTTCAGTATCTTACAGAATCAAGCCTTTATGGACTCCACTGCCCTGGTGTGGTGTTGATGTTTAGATTCCCAGATGATTGCTGATGGCCTCTATGATACTGCCTTGTAGGACTGCTCCAAACGTTACAAAGTTTGTGTTCATTCACACACTGCACAGAGGCTTAGGAGTCACCCTCAGTACCGTATAGACTAGTTTCAGCAGATTGAAAGTTCTATAATTCACTATCAGCCTCCAACACAGCACAAAACAAGAAGCAAGATGTCCTCTCCCCTTTTAATCATTGAGCAGATTCAGCTTACATTTAACAGGCTGTGGCCCCAAAAGAAAAGACATCTTTTGCCAACTCAAAAAATATAGTCTAAATACCCCACAGTATTCGCTAAGCTTATATTCAATGAAGCTTTCATTTTTGGCAATTCCAAAACCATTAGACATTGAGCTTTCTGACAGTGTACACGCACTCAACTAGGCATCTCACACAAAACATGGCTCGCTCTCATCAAAATATTGCACTTTGGATACTGTTTCTTCAAAGCCATGATCTGATTGACGAGTCAGGCCCTCTTGCTGAGGCCTGTGTTTGGAGTCTTGGGGAAGCCTGGGAGCATCATCAACCCATCTATTGGCTCACTCCATTTTATCTAGGCCCCCTTCCTGCAAGCTGCTCCATGCAGGCTGACCCCCTACAACACACAGAGTGCTTTTGAAGTCAATGGGACTCCACTTGGGTGCAGATGTCCAGTCTGAAGGATCAAGGCCTTAAGGGCTACCTAGTATATAAAAAATGATGGCTATGAAAAAAAGGAAACAGGATGTTAAAGACAGCAAAAAATATATACTTGTATTCCCCATGATTTAAAGAGGTTCTTAGCAAATACTCTAAACATTCATTTTAATTGAAAGGCTGTTGCTTCTCTTCCCTCCCACTTGTTTTCAATGCAGTGGTTGTGTGTTGTAAGCCATTGGGTTCCTTCTAAGCTCTGCTTTTGCTGAAAACATTGAAATGAGAACAAATAACCATCTCTCCATTCAGTTTCAGATGAAAATAGTCAATTTTAAAGCAGCACAGCTATCTAGCAAAATGCTGCCGACTGCAGTGGGCAGGCTGGGAAGGAAATGAGCACTTTCTTTTTGAAGTTTGCTTAGGAGACAGGCTGCCATCAGAATTTCAGAAAGAACTGCTCTCATTGGCTCCCAGCCCAACCACTGCTCTCAGCAGTGCTTACTGTGAGCACCAGCTTAACTGGGTTGCTTTAATACTCTTGTCACAGGATCTTCAGTAAGAATGAAATTAAGGGGCGGGCTCCAGCCACGTGCAGTAATAGTTTTCTGCAAGTCCCCTAGTGCACAAGTCCCTTGTGGGCAGTAGATCCTGTCCCTTTGAGATTTACCCTCTACACAGGGATTCTCCAGTGGCACTGGGTATCCATAGCTGCTCCTATGCCACTTCCTCCGATGGCCAGTTTAGGGATTGCGGCCATGGAAAAGGAGGTGTGGCTGCTTGTCCCTAACCACAGTGACCCAAGTACATCGTAGGCTTAACCTGCCCCCCCCCTGCCCCCAAAGTCAAACGCAAAGTTTCTATTGACTTCAGTAGGGCTAGGACTTCATCCCATGTCTGTATAACCTATCTATGTTCTGCAGTTATCTTACAGACTTGCTTACATAGAATGGGAACATACTGGAATCCTGATTCAGCAATATTTAAGCACCTGACTTTAAACATGTGTCGTCCCGAATGGGACAACTTGCATAGGTGACGTGTGGCATGTGCTTAAGTACTTTGCTGAATCAGGGCCTAAAAGAGCTTTCTAGACAGGACAAAATCTTTACCTATCCTAAATAGGACTGCTAAAGGAGATGGTCTTGGCATTACGGCAGCAGGCTCTCCATCCCTTACCATACAAAATTCAGGATCTCCATCCCTTATACATACTATTCTCTACCATATCAGCCCACGCATTAGGCATCCCAAGGTGACTCTTGAGCTTTGGTCTTCTGCATGGTAACCTAATACACCACAGGCCAGGTTACTACAAAATATTCATTTAGGCCCCAATTCTGCAAAGCACGTAAGTAGATGTGGAACTTTGATCATGTGATTAGTCCTATTGACTACAATTTACAATGCTTTTGCAGGATTGGGGCGGGGGCGGGCTTAAAAAGTTCCCTTGCAACCATCCAGCAGATTAAACCATACAGCAAACGAATGGGGATTGCATCCCTGACTATCTTGGCTAATAGCCCTTGATGGACCTATCCCACATGAACTCATCTAATTCTTTTTTGAACCCAGTTGTACTTTTGGCACAGCAATGCGTTCCATAGGTTGACTGTGGGTTGTGTGCAGAAATACTTCCTTTCTTTTTCACCTGCTGCCTATTAATTTAATCAGGTGAGCCCTAGTTCTTGTGTTATGTGAGAGAGTAAATAACACTGCCCTACACCATTCATGATTTGATAGTTCTTTATCATATTTCCCCCATTGTCACCTCTTTTCTAAAATGAATAGTCCTAGTTTTTAATTTCTTTTCACGTGGAAGCTATTCCATACCCCAAGCACTTTGTTGCTCTTCTCTGCACCTTTTCCTAATGTATCTTTTTTGAGATGGGATGACCCGAACTATATGCAGTGTGAAAGTATTTCTACAGTGGCATTATTATATTTTCTGTTGATCACTATTCCTTTCCTAATTGTTCCTAACGTTCACTTTTTTGACTCCCACTGCACATTAAGTGGATGCTTTCAGAAAGCTGTCAGTTTGACTCCAAGATCTCTTTCTTGAGTGGTAACAGGTAATTTAGATCCCTTTATTTTGTATGTTTAGTTGGAATTATTTTTCCCCAATGTGCATTACATTGCATTTATCAACACTGAATTTCATCTGCCATTTTGTTGCCCAGTCCCCCAATTATCAGGATCCCTTTTGTAACTCTTCAGACAGATTTGGACTTAACTATCTTGAGTAATTTTGTATCATCTGCCAATTCTGGCAACTCACTGTTCACTCCATTTTCCATATCATTTATGAATATATTGAACAGCACAGGTCCCCATCAGATTCTTTGGGGACCCTGCTATTTAGCTCTTGCCACTGTTATTCCTATCCTTTGGTTTCCTATTTTTTAACCAGTTACTGATCTCTGAGAGGACCTTCCCTCTTATCTCATGACTGCTTAGTTTGCTTAACAGACTTTGGTGAGGGACCTTGTCAAAGTCCAAGTATAACTAATTGAAAACATATTTGCTAGTTATGTAACATAAATAAAGTTGACATTGAAACATATATGCTGACCATCATGGGCTTGGTTCCTACTTTCAATGAAATCAATGAGAAAGTTCCAATTGACTTCAATGGGAATGGGGTTGGACCCTATTAGTAAATAACTGCATATATTTCACATCCCATTGTTGCTGAAACTGTTCTTAAAAAAAGGAAAAAGGAGAGTCTGCTGCATTCAAGAACCCTATTAAAAAGCCATTTCAATTGCATTCCAATTGAAATCACTATAAGCAATGAAGAGATCTTTTCATTTATTCAAAATGTACATAATTAGAGAAAAAACGAGGAGTGTTTTGATTAATTAGAGAACTATACTAGTATAGAGAAGTATAGAGAAATTCTGTTCTTAGTTTCACCCTCAGTGACTTAGCTGAACGGATGTGTAAAGAGAGAGAATATTTTGCACCAAGAACTTCTGATTTTCTTATAAATATATTTTTCTTTTCAGATAGTCTCTGCATCTTGTTTTGTCAAATGTCTTTTTCTCACGTGCTTTTCTCTTTTCTAGCGCTCTTCAGTGTATCCACTCAGCATTATTAAGCTGCTATCTTAAGTGAAAATGGGAACACAATCAAAAGGCCAAGAGTATTATTTATCTTAGCCTTGTCTCCACGTCAGAAAATTAAGACAGTGATGAATTACACATTACTGTACAAAATTTTATTATCAGCGACAAAATTCAAATTTGTTCTGCTTACAATACAGAAGATAAAGCTTCTCATTTAGAAAAATCCATTTAGTCAGTCCTTAGTTAGAATGGAATAAAACTTTCACACTGAATACATATTGGTTCAATATTTATGAAGTAGTTTTTAAAGGCATATAATAGAAAAACACTTTTTCAGGTAAACTATAACACAACACATATCTTTTATTTGGTTAATGCTTTAAATTGCTCAGTGACATCCTGTATTGACTAATATTGTAAGAATGGATCCACTGTCATTCCCAAATCCTAGAATGGTAAGAGAAACAAAAGAGAACAAAAACTTGTCAAACTTGACAACTGTAAACTTACTAACTTAGCTTTGAAAAGCAATTAAGATTTTCCAGTATACAACATTATATGCCATTATGTAAAAGAGGATTGAAGTCACGCCTTTAGGTCAGTATAAGGAAAATTATTATTTTCAGCACAACGCTTAAGTACATAGTTAACATTTAGCATATGGTTAAGTCTGTCCCTTTTCGGAAAGTCTCTGATTCAGCAAGGTACTTATGTACATCCATAACTTTAAGCATGTATGCAGTGCAGAAGAGTTCTGGTATGGCTCAAAAGCTTGTATCTCACAACAGAAGTTGGTCCAATACAAGATATTACCTTACCCACCTTGTCTCTCTAACTTTAAGCATGTGAGTAGTCCCAATAAAATTACCGGGACTGCTCACATGCTTAAGAACCTTCCTGAATCAGGGCTTAAAACACTTAAACAGAGGCTTAACATTATATATGCGCTGAAAAGCTTAGCTGAATTGGGGTCTTAAACTCATACTTAAAGAGACTAAAGCATGTGCTTAATTGCTTTGCTGAACTGGAATATTTACGTATGAACTGTAAACACAAATATATTTTCAGTGATGGCCACAAAGAGCCCGATCCTGCAGACTTTTATTCAGGTCAAATTTCCATTAAAGCCAATGGGAGTTTTGCCTAAGTGAGGGGGTACAGGATCAGAACCTATACATGTATGTATGTGATGTACATACAGAGAGAGGGAGAAATCTGATAACTATTCAAAGTTCTGTCTTTTCTTTCTTTCAAAATATAAATGGTATTCTAATAATACAAATACTAGCTGATGTGTGAAACCACTGGTAAAACATATCTAAATCGAGATTACACATCTTATTTGAGAAAGAATTACATTCAAGAAAAAAGTACATATTTGAGAATTGATGGGAAAATATGTTTTTCAATTACAAAATTTAGAATCACTCTAAAGCAGAGACAGAATTAATAGAATATCTCATGCACTATAACCAGCCTTGGTAGCTGTAGTACTTTCCCCCTCTACTTGTGATGTCAAAGGATATCACATGTAGAGTCTTTTAGGAAAACAATGTAATTTGTTAGCAAGTCTTTAGTTAGAGTGTTACAATCAACTTATGTCATCTAGGTGTATATTTTGAAGAGCTAATTAGTTTTCAGGTAACAGTGTTTTACATATGTGTTTATATCCTGGAAAAATAGAGAAACTGAATATCTTCAGCACAATATCAGATGAGCGATAATACTCTCTGGTTTTACAAGGCGACAATGTTCTCATCCACACCAAAGCCTATTGCCCCTTAAACATAAAAACAACATAGCAAAGTTACATTTACATAGACAATAAAGCTGTCTTTGTACACGATAGTTATACACCGTTACAATGATATTTTAGTTGGAGAGATTGATCATAATATTTTTTTCATTTAGTTTCTTACATCAGGAAGCCTGGTTGTTGCTAAAGACTAGAACTTGCAGTAATATGAGTGAGTAGCAGCTACCCTCTTCACATTACAGTATTCTGCAGTTCTCAGAACATAATATAAAACTTAATCATATTAATCAGTGGGGTGTTATAACAAATATCAACATGAAAACATCAATCAAACATGTGCTACTGAAATAGAGCATACATCATTTTCAGTGGCTCTCCTGAAAACAATGGGCTAGATCCTCAGCTGGTGCTCAGTGGCACTACCGCAGAGTATGCCAACCGAAGATCTGGCCCCAAATATGTATATGATCAGTTTGGTTACAGAAATATACATTAAAAAATGGCAGAAATTAACAAGGATTTACAAAGAAGCATAGGACAGAGCTGGGTGTGGGCATTTGCTCCTGGGTCATTTCTATGCACTACAGTATGTTCTGCAGTTAATTTAAAAAAACATGCCTTTAAAATAATAACGATGTAAGGCAAATTCTAACAATGCGGTCAATGAAATTTTGAGTAATGGCTGCAATAGGTCTCTCTAGCTCTTTCTGTTTGTGGCTTTGTATTGCTACACAAACAATGTGTGCCAGAGGGTTGTTCAACTCTAGGAAAGTTACTCCTAAGAGTGTTCTTGACCAATATGCTGTTACTCTCTATTGCAAATTGTGCACAATCAGTGACAGTGTGTTGAGGTGCATTACTTGGCAATTTAGCACCTGTGTCGCTGTTCATGAAATTCTATATATATATATATATTCTGGCAGAGGACCATGGACCTGATCCAGTAATCACTTAATCCAGTAATCCTCATTCAAGCGTGTAGTTTCATTGAAATCAGTTTTGTTGAGGTTTCACAGGATCAGACCCAGTGTTTAATTTGTGCTAGAGCTTGCCAGGGCTGAGCCCCAGCACCTCTAGGCTTGGCAGTTCATAGCCCTGGTACCTCTGGGCTAGCTGCATCTGTCATGAAAGTAAAAAAAAAAAGAATGCTTGAGCCCCAGGAGCTCTTTCATTACAAATTAAGCACTGATCAGACCCCACATGACTTTCAATATCTGGTCATTGTGGGCCCAATCTTACATCCAATGAAGTCAATGGGAAGATTCCAATGGAACTAAGTTCCTTCCTTTAAAATGGACTTGATTTGAAACCTTAATATTCAGGCGCAATGGTACAAGTTTTACACTGGTGAGTAGTCCATACACACAGCAGTTTCTACCTCCTCATTAGTTACAATGGGAGTACTCACGTCAGCAAGGAATACTTGTTCAAGTCACAGTTCCCTTCATTATACGTCAGTATTTCTTTCAAGAGTGGCAGAAAATTAACTTATTAACAATTGTAGCAATGTTAATACTACAGTTTTATGTATTATAACAGAACCACATTGACACTGGCATAATACAGACTTGCACCGACAAACTGCAATTTTGCCAACATGTTACACTCCTAATAAAAGATCCATGAACTTGCACTGACATAGCTTCCTTGCACTCTGACATTACAATGCACTTTTATTTCCATACATTTGAAGTGGCAACATTCCAAGGTCTTTGTTAGAAAAAGTCCCCTGAAAGTGAATAGTGAATTTTCAACATTTAAAAAAATAAACTGAAAAAAAAGAAAAAGTACCATACGGCTCTTTGCAGGTATTTTAAAATTCAAAACGTTACCTGTTTCAAATGAGTTTTAAAGAACAGACATTAAAGAAGTCTAAGCTTTTTCAAAGATTTTGGTCAATGTTTTCCACCTTAGATGTCTAAAACAAATGGTCCAGATTATTCCTAGTGGTGCAAGCACACCAACAGATATGGTATGTAAAGTCCCAGGAAGATCACAGATTCATAGCTTCCCAGGCCAGAAGGGACCATTGTGCTCATCTAGTCTGACCTTCTGTATAACACAGGCCATAGAACCTCCCCAAAATAATTCTTATAGGACATCTTTTAGAAAAACACCCAATCTTGATTTAAAAATTGCCAGTGATGGCAACCTCCGGCAAATTGTTCCAATGGTTGATTAGAACATTTACATTGTATTTCCAGTCTGAATTTGTCTAGTGTCAACTTCCAGCCATCATTTTCATTTAAGAAGATTGTTCAGTGATATGCAACTGGCATAGGGGTTCTTATGACAACCTCCTCCTTGTTGACAGTGTAAAGAGCTTGGCTGAAGCTTCCTTGCATCCTGGTGATTCTCAATTGCTTACTGGCCTTTAAGGCTATCAGCAGTAGATGGAAGTTAAATCAGCCCTCAGGCTGCTCTAACCTAATGCTGGGAGAATGTCCTGGTGTCCAACCAGCTCAGGAGAACACTCCTTATACTCCCTCATGCTCATAACTAGCATTGTGAGATGTGTGGCCATAACCAATAGTCTGGGCCAATACTGAGAAATGCTGAGCATTCGCCACTAGAGGTGGTTGAAAACCAATTATGAAAAATGTGTCCCTTTTCTCTCATGGAAAATCTTGAATTTTTCAATGAGCTCTGCTCACCACATTTTGATTTCAATGGGAATAGTTAGTGATCAGCAGGTCTGAAAGATAAAGCCCCTTTTATTTAGGTGTTTAAAATATTGGCACCTATGTTTGAAAATGTTGCTTTTCCTACTTGCAATAGTCTACAAAAAATAAATAGAGCTGCTGACACCTTATGGGAAACTTGTCTGTAGGACTCATGTATATAATAGATTTAGTAAATATGTCTATATAGTTATTTCTCTTTTATTCTTTATTACTAAAGAGTTAATTGGATGAATCGGGATCTTTGCTGTGAAAGAGTTTATTGGAACCAATGGAGGTCACAATTCTGTGTGACATTTAGAAGTGTGCGAAATACTCACAACCCCAAAATTACATAAAATCCACCTTCAACTACTGTTATAGGATTAGAATTCATACCATAGCGCTGAAAGGATCACAAGATTTCAGGTGTACCTGGCCCTAGTTAATTAAATATTATATCAAACAAAGTTAATGCTCACATGCATCCAACAAAAACACGGGTAAAACTTGGTTTAAGAAAAAAAATAGTCATATAACTTTAGTCTAGTCATCATTAGCAGCTATGTTATGATACCACCACTTATTATGGGCCAAATTCACCACTGATATAAGTTGGGTTAACTCTACTGGCAACAAGGAACCATCAGATTTTCTGCCTGAGGGTATTATACAAATACAATAAATTATCGTATTACTATGGAGTTGCACCTATTTGTGTCTACTGTCGATTTTCCCCTACATTATCCAGTAAGGCATAAACATTGGCTATAGAAGAGGAATAAAGATCATGATTCTGAGTTCATACAAATGTTAAGGGTAGAGGTGGGCCTAAATTGCAATATCAAAACACCCCTGGTGCTTTGGGGGAGTTCAGAACCCAAACTGCATTATAATTCCAAATGTTGCAGTTTATTCCTTCTTGTTACAATGGACCAAACAAAAAAACCTGTATTTGAATGAAACAAACAAAAAACGTCCATTGAGGTTTAGAATGTTCAAAATCTGGATCACAATCCAAATTTTGGAGCTAAGACCCATCTCTAGTTATGGACAGGGGAACAAAGGAGAAAAATTAACAAGATAAACAGTTTTTTTTCCTAAGAAGAATGTTTGTAAGGCTTTCCATGAGGTATCAGCTGCTCTTTAATACATCACTGTCTGGAACTTATAAAGAAAATAATCCGAAGACATACCTAGATGCAGGGTTTCTGAGTACTGTAAAAAACAGCGATAGTTTTATTTGATTTAAGCCATTTAAATTTAAGCCTGATTCAATGCAAAACAGCAAAATACAAAATATTAAAAAAATAAACATTAGGGATTTATAATGGAAAGGGCCAACTCGACCTTAACTCTAGCAGTAATATGAAATCACTATAATACAATAATTATATGCAATACAACAATTGGTATGTACATGGTATGTATGGTATACTTGTGGTAGACCAGTCTCTCAATACCACTAAAATATTAAATACAGCAAGTAAAATGTTAGACTTGCATCCAGCATTAGTGTAACTTACTAGAAAAGACTAAAAACCATTAGAATTCTATTTCTAAAAAAGCAATAATGAAAACTGCTCTGCACTCTGGAATTCACATGACTAAAAGCAAATCACAACTTTGTAATGTGTCAGGTTGTTCTTTATATTAGCCCATTATCATTGGAAAGGTCAGAAACTTCTACATGTGTCCCAAATGTCCCAAGTTCAAACTGTAGTGACAACCAAGTGAACAATGAGATGGCAGAATGCAATCTGAGCTATTCAGATCACTGTGCACAACAAAAAAAGGACATCTTTTTACTGAAATTTCCAAGCCCATGTTTAAGCATTTAGGTTCCTCTAGTTTCTTGGACCAGCAAAGGTTTGAAGGGACTTGCCAAGGGCTCTGGTATGCATATTCTGGCTTTGTTTTAATATGACAGATCTACACGGTATTTTGTCATCAAATTTTAAAAGTGCAGCTACATACTGGTGTTGAGGCAGTCTGGCCAACCACAAAACAACAACTCTGCACTTTTAAGTGCCTTCCTCAGAGGATACTGAAGTGCTAGACTAACATTAAGTATGCCTCACAACATCCCTGTGAGGTAGGTAAAAGATACATACAGAGTATTTCACTCTACAGACATGAAAATGTCTCTGGGACAAGCTCGTTAATACTTCAGCACAAAATGTATAGGGCTTATCAGAAGCAGAGGACTCCCTCTTCTTTTGTAAGGTCACACTTGACACAGAAGGAGACGGTAGAGATCTGTTGCTCCTGGGCTGGTGCTGTTCTGCTGCATTAACTCATGTTAGTATAGTTGGTAGTAGAGAAGGATACTCAGGGAATGTGGCTATCAGCTCTTGAGGACCAGAGTTCCACAGGAACAAGAGGCTATATTAGAGAGTCTATTCTCCCCTCACACCACTGTAGGGACTCCAGTCTGCCAGTTCAATATGCTGATATTGGCTGGTTCCTCGCACAGTGCTCACTTGTGACCCATCTGTGAAAAACTGGTTGAGGATGAGTTACTACTGCTATGCTGCATTTTGTGAGTTGAACTGCTGTGTAAAGTGTTCCCGACATTGGGTGGCCACATTTCCCCAGCTATACAGAGCTGACCTCTCATGTTGCAGAAGGGCCAGAAACAATTAAATGGCAGGGGCAGAAATACTATGTCTATCCCCACCTCTGAACTACCACAACCCACTTCCTGTGATCTTTCTGTGGTTCTGCTCTTCTCCACGCTGCATAGCATGGGAGACTTTTTGGGCCTAAGATGAGAACATCAGTCTTCATTCCCCGTAGATGCCACCAATGGTGCAGAATGTCATTAAACACTAGCAAATTCAGTAAATTGTAGGATTGGGAGGAAAAAAAACTCATATTCATGTTTAGAATTCTGGAATACTTTATGTGAATCACAGGAAAAGGGAAATAGAAGTAGAAGAGTTTTCTTAACAGTTGCCATTACAAATATATATCCGTATTTAACATTAAAAAAAGAGTTGGCAAAAATGATAAGAGTGTATTTGAGTGAAAATATCACTCAAATGGTGACACAATCTTGGAGTATCTAGGTTATTTGTCTTTTATACTAGATCATCACAGAGGCTGGCCTTCCACGTGCAAGATAGCTTTATTGGTTAATTTTGTGTTCATAGATCCAGGTTATTCTCCACTTTTGCCTATATCCATTTGAATTTGATGAGTATTTATGATAGTTGTGCATTAGCAGCTGTGTAATTACTACACAGATTGAGTAGCACATCCAGAATACCACTGCCTCATAAAATCACTCAGAGGAGGTGGTTTATGGATTTTGTCCAAGTAGCTATGCAAAGTTCTCATCATAAACATTGTATACATTTATGATTAGAGCTTTAAAATGTTTTTTTTTCACTGATCAGCAGTGAATATAATTAGCTTATGAAATTACAGTGTACTAGGTGAGTGGTGTCTCTCAATGTATGTACACTTTATTTAAATACAGAAATGGGGAGACTGCATATATAACAACTGGCAACTCAAAAATGAGTTGGCATCCCTATAATCATTAAGAGACAATCTGAGTGCTGAAATGATTGGCATCTATCATGTAAGGATGACTTTACATCTCATGCCACCCCTGTGTTTGGAGCCCTACAATCTTTCCTCTCCTTTTTTCCATTACTTCTGTTCATTGCAACACTGATTGTCATAGATAGTCTTTGTGCTTTTGCATAATGCCCATCTTTGATGTAACAGGAATTCACATACAAAACTTGGTCATTATAAGTAAGCATGCTGAAATACAGGCAGGGGCCATACAACCATGCACAAAACACTCTTTGAAGTTTTTTCAAACTGACGGTAACATTTACATGCACCACTTAATATCAGGTTTGGTCATGTACACTGAGGACTGGATTTCACAAGCAGTCATGACCACCTCTTCTTGCAAGAGTTCCTTTACAGTTTTAATAAGAGCCCAGTGCAAGAAAACTCCCTGCAATTCTGATCTTGTCTTCATTTCAATGTCAGACGCTCTCAGATTTTCACATATTGCACCTCCTCTTCCACAACTTCCCATTAAACGGCTAGTTAGAAACAGATTAGTGTTTCAGGGATTTTCTTAGCCACTGGAATAGTTCTTCTTTATAAAGCATTTGCCACCGTACATTGGCTTCCACTGTTTCCACAGCTCGAGAGAAAGAGGAGGCAGATCCTTCTTTGTAGCTCTTTATAAAATTCTTCAGCTGGAAATACAATTTAAAACCAACAATTTAAAATTGAACTGAAGTGAAGAAGTCTTTTCAATGCATGTAAACAAGTCAGATATTTAGGATAAAACTCTACGATCACTGCTGAAGTAAATGTAAGATCATGTAGAGAGATTTACTGCAAAATGCAATCAGACAGCAGACTCTGTCAATTAGTTGTGATGTGCTTGCTTCAAATTGCATTGTAAGAGATTGACATGTCAATGCCGGATCACATTAATATCATCTCCTCGTTCTCTCTTGTAGCCCAGCTGCTACACTTTGCAGACAGCTGGTCTGCTTTGAAGTTTTACTCCTACTTAAGAAACTAAATTGAGAGTGTTGGAAATGCTCCCAGTTCAGCTTTATAAGCAAAAGTCAAACTGAAACAGCCCTGCTGCCTCTAAAGAGGGTTGATTTAATTAAACATTATAATGGATGTTTAACTTAGCCTTGCAGAACTACTTATGTTACTGCTGTATAGATTGATTGTTTAGAGGAGAGTGGATCAATTTAAGAAGTTACTGACCATAGCTACAGTGTGAGGAACCTATCAAGAGCAGTATGTTGCTAATTATTCTCAGATTTTGGACCACTGAAAAAGATTCTGTTACAGGGAAACTTTGGCTTTGGTCAGCAAACAGAAAGGGTATTAGCTCTGACTTGTATGACAGTTAGATTTGTGTTACAGTAGATGTGGCATCAGAATTGCAGTTGCTTTGGTAATGGCACTGATTCTCTTTGGATTAATATTAGATTTAGACAAAGATGTGGTACGGTGACCTGTGCTGCATGTTGGTGGTAACCTCATATGTCAAATTGTTGATTTTTAGGAGAGGGTGTTAATAGTTGGCAAAAGTTTCTCCCCCGGTGAGATTAAATTCCGTGCATTTATTGAAACTTGACCTTAGACTACAGAATTGTATGCATTTGTTTAAAGCTAAAGGGTCTGATCCTGTGGCACTCAACAACTTCAGTTCCCACTAGCATTAACAGAACTTACGGAGGGTGCTTAACACCTCAGAGGAGGTGCTCTGCATCTTTTAGGAGTGGATCCAATATTTGCCCTCTTTTTTACTGATATACTTTCAGGGCCAGCTTGTCTCAGGGGAAATGGAGCAGCCTACCAATGTTATGGAAGTGAGAACCCAGAGTACAGCATGCCCTTGCACACTGTCTCGATATTGACAATAGGCTGGTATATCACTCCCAAACGGATGGCCTTGGGGAAGTCAGCTGGGGCTATTCCTTGAGTTCTGAGTTTGTCAAAACTGGAGTGCACAGAAGAGTACAGCATAGCCATGAAGGCTGTAACCAGCCTTTGGTTAGCCACGACTTCATTGTGTACGACTCGTTTAATCCGTGATACATGGCAGCTGCTAAGCTCCCCACAAAACTACCACACAACCTCAGACTGGCAGGTGAAGGATACATTAAATTGAAAGATTGGGCTAATCCAGGCAGGATATATATAATAACTGAAGTAGAACCTGGCAGAATGCCACAGTTAACAGCTATCCCCCCCAATACTTGAAGAATTGATGGTGAAGGAACAGGAGACAGAACACTGACATTGTCCGCTACTCTTATCACACAACATGGAACTTTTAACTTTCTCTACAGCATCTACCTAAAAGGGATACAAGAGGCCAGTGTTTAACATCCTGACCAATGGATGGCACCTCTAGCAGCACAACCCACCTAGTACTGCAATACTGTTCTAGTCCTAATGCAGAATCTGAGCCATTATCATCTGTCCCAAATCAGAGAACTGAGAAATAGTTCACATATAAGCTTATAGTCCTATAATATTTCAGAAATGCTAAAAATCCCAGTTTAAAGTCACATGCTTGGTTCCACAGCCACAGACTGTAGGGAGAGCAATAGAACAGGAACGCACAGTGGTGGCTTCAGCATTAAGACCTAGTCCTGCAGTGCCTGGTCATACTGAGTGAGAGAATCCCGAAGTAACTGATAACTTCCCTAAGCCACTGTCAGTTCCCATAGAGCAGAAAGATTTTTCAGCCCCTATGATCTGTGCATCTGCTTTCATCTTGGTGCTACTGCAAGATTTAAAGGGTTAAGAACCCCAACTTAAAAGGTTAAAAAAAATTAAGACAAAAACAAGTTCAAGCACTGAGATGCATGTAAGATTTACCTCATTTAGTTCTTCTTCAGTATTAAGGAATTCTGTGACTCCACTGATAAGTTTGGAATTCATAAATAATGCTTCTCCATATCTTCAAGGGCAGAAAAACACACATATCAAATTAGTGTAAGTATATCAACTGAATGAAAGTATTTGATTACACAGATTTCCATTTAAGGACTATAGCCAGTTCAAAATTCAGTAATGCTAACTACTGGTCCATACAGACTGCAAAGCCAAGAGGCAGAGGAATAGCCAGTCTAGGGAAAGGGCATGTGGCACCTTTGCAGCTGAAGCCTTAAAACATACTTTTTTTTTAGTTTTGTGTTCTCTTTTCCATTTTTCCTTACCCATCTCATTTGCATAACTAGTAGTCGTTACATAAATGAGCTGAATCTGGTGGTCTCCTTCCAGTACTTAAAGGCTTGCTTAAAGATGAAAGTTAATCTGATATAAAATAGCGTGTGAATTTAAAACAGACTAATTATTCCTGATTAGCTCTCTGTGGATGCTCTTATTCCAGAATAAGAGTGTCCCTATATGGAGTTAATCAACAATAGTTATCTCACTGTAAATACTCAATTTACCTTAATCTAAATTGGCTTTCCTGTATAGCCCTGCAAAAGAGGTAACCAGCCAATGAAAATATGATGCAGGGTGTCTGAAGCCAAATTTGTGTCTTGCTATTGCTGCTGAATATACTGTACTTCACTGAACTGTGCTATTCCACATTCACTTACTTTGAAAGCGGTTATTAAAACACCACTCATTCCACTGCTTGTCTGAAAATTCTAGTGTACCCAATTAAAAAAATCCGAATCTACATCTGTCATAACTATAAAGGGAAGGGTAACAACCCTCCTGTGTACAATACTATAAAATCCCTTCTGGACAGAGGCACCAAAATCCTTTTACCTGTAAAGGGTTAAGAAGCTCACGTAACCTGACTGACACCTGACCCAAAGGACCAATAAGGGGACAAGATACTTTCAAATCTTTAGGGGGTGGAAGGCTTTTGTTTGTGCTCTTTGTTTTGGTGGGGTTCGCTCTTGGGACTCAATCCATGTTCTCCAAATTTTTCAGAACAAGTCTCTCATATTTCAAACTTGCAAGTAACAGCCAGGCAAGGCGCATTAGTTTATCTTTGTTTCCTCAACTTGTAAATTTTACCTTTGTTAGAGGGAGGTTTATCCCAGTTTTGTTGTAACTTTGAAACTAGGGCTAGAGGGGTTCCTCTGGGCTCTTTCAATCTGATTATCCTGTAAAGTTATTTTCCATCCTGATTTTACAGAGATGATTTTTACATTTTCTTTTTAACAAAATCCTCCTTTTAAGAACCTGACTGATTTTTCCATTGTTCAAAGACCCAAGGGGTTGGGTCTTTGATGACTTTGTAACCAATTGATTAGGATATTACTCTCAAGCCTCTGCAGGAAAGAGAGTGTAAGAGCTTGGGGGGATATTTTGGGGGAAGAGAAACTCCAAGTGCTCCTTTCCTTGTTTCTTGTTAAATCACTTGGTGGTGGCAGCGTACCAGGTTTAACCTAAGCTGGCAGAAATAAGCTTAGGGGGCTTTCATGCGAGTCCCCACATCTGTACCCTAGAGTTCAAAGTGGGGAAGGAACCTTGACAACATCTGTTAGGCTAAAGATAAACCAAGTAAAAGGATGGCTCCTGGGTTTTTGCATTACACATGGAAGAATCTCTTTAAATCTCTGTGATGTGAAGTTTCATTCTAAGAGTAGCCAAGCAGTATTTTATCAGGACTGGCATCATTCAACATAGCAGCAGAGAATCCTGTGGCACCTTATAGACTAACAGATGTTTTGGAGCGTGAGCTTTCGTGGGTGAATACCCATTTCGTCAGACGCAGGTAGTGGAAATTTCCAGGGGTAGGTATATATATGCCTAGAAAGCAAGCTAGAGAAACGAGGTAGCCAATCAGGAGGATGGGGCCTAGTTCTTAAGCCTGTAGAGGTGTGAAAACAGGGAGGAGAAACTGTTCGTAATTGGCAAGCCAGTCACAGTTCTTGTTAGTCCACAGCTGATGTGTTCAAATTTGCAGATGAACTGAAGCTCAGCAGTTTCTTTTTGAAGTCTGTCCTGAAGTTTTTTTTGTTGCATGGATGGGCACACCTTAAGGTCTGCTATAGTGTGGCCAGGCGAGTTGAAGTGCTCCTCCTACAGGTTTTTGTATATTGCCGTTCCTGAGATCTGATTTGTTCGCCTTTATCCTTTTCCGTAGTGACTGTCCAGTTTGGCCGCTGTAACATAGCAGAGGGGGCATTGCGGCATAGTGATGGCGTATTACATTGTGGATGTGCAGGTGCAATGAACCAGTGATGGTATGGCTGTTCTGGTTAGGTCCTGTATGGTGTCGCTGTGTAGATATGTGGGCAGAGTTCGGCATCGAGGTTTGTTGCATGAGTGTTTCCTGAGGAGAGTACTATGGTACAGTGTGCAGTCTTGGTGAAATAACGTTTCAGGTTGGCAGGTTGTCTGTGGGCAAGGATTGGCCTGCCACCACAAGACCTGTGAGAAGTTTGGGATCATTGTCCAAGATCGGTGTAATCCTGATGAATGCAGGAGGTTTTAGCTGGGGGCTATATGTGATGGCCAGTGAGTCCTGTTGGCTTACTTTCTTGAGTTTGTCTTGGCAGTAGGAGCTTCTGGTATCACGTCTGGCTCTGTTGATGCTGTTCAATTTCCTTTCAGGTTATTGTAGTTTTGAGAATGCTTGGTGGAGAGTTTGTAGGTGTTGGCTCTGTTGAGGGGTTGGAGCAGATGCGATTGTACCTCAGTGCTTGGCTGTAGACAATGGACTCGTGTGAATGTGCCGGGATGCAACTGAGGCAATGAAGGTAGGCATAGCGGTCGGTCGAGGTTTTCGATATAGGGTGGTGTTAAGTGACCAATCACTTATTTGCACCGTGGTGTCTAGAAAGTGAGACCTCCTGTGTAGATTGGTCCAGGCTGAGGTTGATGGTGGGGTGGAAGTTGTTGAACATTGTGGTGGAATTTTCTAGAGTCTCCTTCCCATCGGGTCCAGATGATGAAGATGTCACAATACGTAGGTCTTGGTGGCAGGCCATTCCTTGCCCCGACAAACCTGCCAACCGAAACGTATTCTCACCAGCAACTGCACACTGTACCATAGTAACTCTACATCAGACCAATCATGCAACAAACCTCGATGCCAACTCTGCCCACATATTATACCAGCGACACCATCAAGACTAACTAGAACAGCCATACCATCACTGGTTCATTCACCTGCACATCCACCAATGTAATATAAGCCATCATATGCCAGCAATGCCCTCTGCTATGTACATCGGCAAACTGGACAGTCCTACGGAAAAGGTAAATGGACACGAATCAGATATCAGGAACGGCAATAAACAAAAAACCTGTAGGAGAGCACTTCAACCTCCCTGGCCACACTAATAGCACTTAAGGTGGCCATCTGCAACAAAAAAACTTCAGGACCAGATACTTCAAGAGAAACTGCTGAGCTTCAGTTCATACTGCAAATTGACACCATCAGCTGTGGACTAAACAAAGACGTGAAGGCTTGCCAATTACCAACCAGTTTCTCATCCTTGGTTTCACACCTCTAACGCTAGAAACAGGCCCATCTCCCTGATTGAACCTAACCTCGTTATCGCTAGCTTTGCTTGCTAGCATATATATATACCTACCTGGAAATTTCCATACCTGCGTCTGACGAAGTGGGTATTCACCCACGAAAGCTCACGCTCCAAAACGTCTGTTAGTCTATAAGGTGCCACAGGATTCTCTGCTGCTTTTACAGATCCAGACTAACACGGCTACCCCTCTGATACTATTCAACATAGCAACAGTCATCTGATGAAAACTACAGTGAACTAATCCTTAAAACACCACTTAATTTACCTACCTCCATCTGGACATAATTGTGTTTAAAAATATAGACCCCAAATCTGACCTTACATATGTGCACACATTTGGGATTATCCGAGGGCAGAACAGGGCTCACACATTTGCTTTCTCCAAACAGATTTGGAGAACCAACTCATACTTCAAACTGAAAAGTTCTAGCACAACCACAGGCTTCTTTTCTGTTTATATCAACCTTATACTAAAATTAATTATTCTTAACCTTGTAGAGAGTGAAAGCCAGAGAGTCTTTAAAAAAAAAAGAAAGCTCTATTTAAATAAATATAAAACCCTGAAAAAGAACTTGCTGTGTTGGAAAAGTTTCTATTTTTGAGGGCTAAATTCCTTTGCTTATTACCTGGAACTTCTGTGTAACGAACAGTGTTGCAGATATCAAAATTCCTATTCCCTGTTCACTAATAACTGAATTATTCATGGATATTTCAGCAAGCACATCTCTTTTTCCAAAGCTTCAGTAACACTTCCATACACAGACATCCAGATGCAAATGTTTCATATGGGAAGACATGTGGATTTCATGATCTTTTAAGCATGTTTAGGCTTTCAAACAAAACACTCTATTGTTACCTTCGCAACTCAGCCCCATAATTGATTGTTTGGAAAACTGGAAGCACCTCTTGATGGGGCCTTTTGACAAGGTTACTAGTCCGCTTCATAGAAACAACCTCATGAAAAGAGTGAAGGGATTTTATTTTTCAAGCAGCCTGAACTGTTTCCACAGTGTAAACAAGTAGTAAAATTTATTTTTTCCTTGAAAACTAAGCCTTGTGAATTACTGCACTGTTTACTGTGGAAAAGAACCTCCTCTTTCAACTACTGACCTTGACAAACTGTCACAGAAAACAGTAATGGCATTACAGAACCAGCAAACAAGTGTTTTTGCCTTGCAGAAGCATTTCATCTAGGAATGGTGGGAGTCTTCTCCTGCCCCCTTATTTACAGGGCCTGATTTTCTAATACCTTGCAACTTTTCTAACTTTCACCTGTGCAAAGTGGGTGTATAATACTACCAGGTTTGTGTAGTAGTATTTCTCGCCTACTTCGGACAGATGCAAATGAAATCAGAGGGCAGAGAAGAATGAGGCCCATAGTAAGGAATGTAGGGATTGCTATTTTCAGACATTGGATAAAATTTTCAAAACTGTCTACGGATCCTGCATCCCATTTTTTAAAGTGAATTTGGAATTTAATTTGTAGTCAGACTTAGGTCAGGTTCCTCAATACCTACATCACTTTTGAAAATAGGATTAAGCACTTTTGACAATTTTACTCATTGGTTGAGGGGTGAGACAAAGGCCCCATCTACACGACGCGTGAAATTCGATTTTAGATACGCAATTTCAGCTACGGGAATAGCGTAGCTGAAATCGAATATCTAAAATTGAATTACTCACCTGTCTTCACCGCGCCGAATCGATGTGTGCGGCTCGCAAAGTCGAATCCGGAACTCCGTTTGTTTTGGTGGAGTTCTGGAATCGATGTAAGCGCGCTCTGGGTTCGATATATCCCCGTCTAGACGAGACGCGATATATCGAACCCAGAGCTTTCGATTTTAACGCGCCGAAATGGCGCGTCGTATAGACGTGGCCAAATATACTTTAAAATGTCATGAACGAATAATATTTTGGTGCTACTGTTTGATCCAAATGATACACAGTATTGCACAGTCATAGAAAATGGAGTTTTAGCATCATTTAATTGTCCTCAGATACCTCATATTATTGTGTCAAATTGTTAAGTATTTCATAATAAATTCAATGGGAGGGAAATACCATAGAGATGATCAAAATATTTAATAAAATGACATATCTAGTAATGACAAAATAAACTTTGTGATAAAAGGTATCTTGGGACAGTATGTTGCCTTGATTAAATGTCTGCAATGAAATGTTGCGCAACCAATTGTGTAACTGAACTCATATTTTTGAAAGGTTCTAGTACCACAAAAATTTAAGATCACTGTCATACATTCCTCAGTCAGTGTCAGAACTTCGGTGTTTCACTGCATATTTTTTATGATGCTTTAAATGACCTTTCATGGAAGGTTTTAATTGCCTGTTACAAAATTTATATCCATGACATGTTGGAGTCATTTCAGTCTATCAGGATTATGCAGTAAGAGCTCTATGTATTACTCCAGTGAATCTACCCTGCACTAGCCTGCCACACTCTGTCCATGTGCACCATGCTGACATATATTAAACAGTTCACTTAAATGCTTTCATCTGGTCCTGTTTCAAAGAGGACTAGATCAAAGTGCATTAATGAACTATTTGAGTGTGTCAGGATAGTACAAGGTAGATTCATGCCCCAACCTGCTGCAAACTAAATGTTTGTGCAGACAAGTCCTAATTTGTATTTGGGGACCAGCACAGTATTGAGCAGCCCCAAGACTGGCGTAGCACAAAGCTGGCCCTGAGTCAAGAACAGGGCCCTTTGTCATTTCCCCATCAAAAGGGAGATAATGAAGTTCCCAACCGCACAGGTGCATTGTGAGGCTAAGTTCCTTACTGCTTGTAAGGCACAAGGATACCATGCTGATGAGTCCCATAGGAAAAAATTGGCTTGGGGGACTTTGTTTTAAAATGTCTGCTCCTGGACTAAAACCTCCAAAACCGAATTTCTGCTCAAAGTCAATTTTCCTAGCTGAACTGAACTCCTATAAAGTCTGTTAGCCCCCAAAATCCTAACCAAAGCATCATGGACAGCAAACATAAGGCCAGATTCTACACTCTTTGAGAAAGATTCACTAATACGGTGTTTCCAACAAATCTTCCTATCACTATGGTGGTTGTTATGGTGGGTTTGACTGTCCATGGAGCAGACGTAGGTGTGGGCTCTCTTAACTTGGTTATGTCCAGTTATCTGCAGTGAAATCCTGATGGTTTTGGAGACATTCAAAAAGAACCAAGAATATGTCCAATTAGTTCCCTACCTGAATCTAGATCAAGATCCCACTCAGGTGAGTTTTAAGAGCATGGATGGGGATTCTGAGTAATGTTGCAAGAGTCCAAATTATATTACACAGGGAAACAGTTGCAGCTATGGAGCACAGCACACCACAGAGAGTGGCTTTCCAAAGGTCTCCCCCTCCCATTTGGCCAGGTATACCTTCATCCAAAAGGCTGGTCCTTAAACTGAGTGAAGATTGTGTGTAAAGATACCCTAAAGTTGGAGGGATGGTGAAAGATGTCCCATTGCCCTCAAGACCCCTCCATTCCACAAAAATTGGGGCATTTCAAAAAGATTCTCTCCATTGTCCTGCTCCCATGTTCTAAAGCAGATTTTTCAATCACATCTAACTCAGGCAAAACTCTCACTGGGAGGTTTTTTGTCTAAGTAAGAACAGGACTGTTGGATTTGAAATACAGCACATATCATCAAAAAGACAACACAGTAATGGACAAATATATAGATGATATACATAGATACATCCATGAATAGCTTTATGTCTATATAAAATATATTTTATTCACACATCTTTGCATTAGATAGATCGATAGATAGCGCTATATATGAACAGAAAGAGAGTGGATTAGACATAGAAATAGGTAGTTAAAATATCTAGAGAGATATAGAAAATAAGACACTACAAATAACTATTATCTCTACCTGGCATTTAGTATTTTCCATTTTTCTCTGAAAAACTTCCAAGCAAGATCCCTGCCATGTGGATTTCGAGCTACGTGGATTATGACATCAATTGCATCTTGATCCAGGACAACTTCTGAATTGAGAGACAGGTTCAGAAGCCTTTAGGAGTGAATCGAGGGGAAAAAAAACTGTTTAGTTTTTGCCAATAAGATCCATAAAGCTTGTCATCTAATAATGAAACAGCAAAGACCAGAGATTGCTAAAAGATTTATTTAAATTGCCAGGAGAGCTCTGATTTTTATTTGTGAGATTCCAAAGATCACACATACTTTTGAATAAAAAAAACCTTCTGTCCTGCAACTAGATTGTGAGTTCTCTAGAAGTAGGAAGATATTTAAGCATAATTGCAGGTGCGTGGAATATTTTCAATGAAAGCTGAGATCATGTGAAATGCTCTTGACTGCATGTATCTTTATGAACTCTACACTGAGATCATGTTGATCAAAAAGTTCGCTAGTGAAATAAGTTTAGAAGTGAAATAATGAAAATATCATGCATTTGCAAGGGTTTCAATACAAAACCATGTGACATTCTAACTAGAAAGTGATTCTGTGCTCTAAAAATAGGCTCTCTCATTTACAGATAAATGCTGAGAAGGAGAAGCAATATCATTACTGCAACAGTTATCAATGACAAAGAATCAGAAACACATAAAAAGATATTTCCACCTGTTTAACAAGTTTCTATCATCACTGCAAGTTAAGGCTTCTAACAATATTTTCTTCTCAGATACCGCTGTGGTAGAATGGAATTTCATCCAAATGAACTCCCATACATCTTCATCCATCAGTGATACTCCTGTACAGTAAACGACGTCTCTGACGTTAAGTGGGATTCTAAAAAAGCAACCCATAGAGCACAGCATTATTAAGGAGATTCAGAGTAATGAAAAGGGATATAGGACATTACTACTTTAATTCCTGTAAAACTCCAAAAAAGTATAACAGTTACAAACTTTTGGTGAATTATATTTATCTTCAGAGTTTTCCCTTCACTGATAACGTCCAAAATTTCTGGTACCACAGCACAGCATATGCCTGGAATTCCTTGTGTGTAAAGGGATAGTCTTCCTAACTCGCGAATGTACCATATAACTACAAAGGCACATATATTAGCCTTCTAACTCAGCACACAGATTCGTGCGTAACAAAGCCAAAAGGGATCAATGTGATCATCCAGACAGCTCTCCTGTGTATAACAGGCCATAGAACTTCCCTGAATTCATTCCTGTTTGAATTAAAGCAGATCTTTTAGACAAAATCCAAGATTTATTTAAAAATTGCAAGTGATAGAAAATCTATAACTGCCCTTGGTAAGTTGTTCCAATGGTTAGTTGCCTTCACTGTTAAAAAATTGTGCCTTACTGCTGGTCTGAATTTGTCTAGCTTCAACTTCCAGGCATCAGATCTGATACCTCCATCATTAAGTATTTTTGCCCCATGGAAGTGTTAATAGACTGTGAATTGTTAAGCTAAGTAGATTGAGCTCCTTCAGTTTATCACTATAAAACAAGTTTTCCAATCCTTTAATCATTCTTGTTGCTCTTCTCTGAATCCTCTCTAATTTACCAACATCCTTTTTTAATTGTACAGACCAGAACTGCACACAGTATTCCAGCAGCTGTCGCACCAGTGCCAAATACAGTAGTAAGATAACCTCTCTATACCTCAACTCCAGGTCCACTTGTGTATGCATCCAAGGATTGTATTAGCCCTTTTGGCCATAGCATTGCATTGAGAGCTCATGTTCAGCTGATTGTCCACCACAACCTCCACATCTTTCTCAGATTCACTACTTCCTAGGATAGAGTCCCCCACCCTGTAAGTATGGCCAATGTTCTTTATTCCTAGATGTATATATTTATATTTAGTCATATTAAAATGCATATTGTTTGCTTGTGCCCAGCTTGCCAAGTAATCCAGGTCGCTCTGCATAACTGACCTCTGTTCTCTTTAGTATTTACCTCTCTCTCAATTTTTGCGTCATCCGCAAATTTATCACTCATGATTTTATGTTTTCTTGCAGGTCATTACTAAAAATGTTAAATAGCGTAGGACCAAGAACTGATCCTTATGGGACCCCATTAGAAGCATACTCATTCGATGGTGATTGCCCATTTACAATTACACTTTGAGACCTATCAGTTAGTCAGCTTTTAATCCATTTACTGTGTGCCCTGTCAATTTTATATTATTCTAGGCTTTTTTAATCAAAATGTACCCAGATACCTTGCAGAAATCTGAGTATATTAAATCAACACTATTACCGGTATCATCCCAATTTACGATCTCATTAAAAAATGTATCAAAATAGTGTGACAGCATCTTTTTTTCTATAAACCCATATTGACTGGCATTAATTATATTACCCTCTTTTAATTCTTTTTTAATCAAATCCCACATCAACAGCTCCATCATCTTGCCTTGGATAGGGGTCAGACTGACAGGCCTATAATTACCCAGGTCATCAATTTACCCTTTTAAAATGTCAGCTCTTTTAAAACTCTCGGGCACAAGTTATCCAGACCACCTGATTTTAAAATGTCAAACTTTAGTAGCTGCTGTTTTACATCCTCCTGAGTGTGGAACAGAAAGAGAGGGTTACCATATGATATAACAACATCATCTTTCCCCCCCATATACAGTATAAATTTTTTTATTGAACAATTCTGCCTTTTTTGCATTATTGATAATTTTACCTTTTCAATCTAGTAATGGACTGATACCATTGTCAGGATTCTTTTTGTTTCTAATATACTTAAAAATGCCTTCTTATTGTCCTTAACTCTGCCAGCCATAGAGTTCCTCTTGTCAATTTCCATAATTACTAGTAATGAATATAAATCAGAAGCTATGAATGTCTCTTTTTTTTTTTAATTTTTTTTTTATTTCTTATAGCTACCTTCACTTCCTCTGTAAACTAGGTTGGCTTTTTTATAGCCTTCTTCCTGGGCTCTGAAGCCCGGAGCCCTGGTGCCTCTCCCCCCACAGGCTAGGCTGAAGTCCTGAGCCCTGGCACTGCCCACCTCCCCCATGGAGCTAAAGCCCTGAGATCTCCACCCCACAGCTGAAGCCTGGAGTCCTGGGTCTGTGAGGCTCCGAGAAATAATCTCTGAGAATTTAAGCCCTGGTACCAAGCATATATTTCACTGGTTTGGACTTTATTCTGTGTGCACATTATAAATATGATCAAAGTCACGATCGCTTGTATCCTAGTTATCATTATTTTTTAGTTCAGTTCCTCTGTATCTGTCAAGATAAGGTCTAACACAGAATTTCCCCATGTTGAATGCAATACTTTTTGAGTTAGAAAATTGTCATCTATAATTAGAAATTCTAAGGACGTTTTAGTACTTGCAATATGTGACCTCCAGCATATGTTACTCCAATTGAAATCCCCTGTGATCACACAACGTTTTTTCCTACACATTATATGTAGGTGCATAAGAAGCCAGTCATCATGTTCCCTAGTGTGATTTGGTGGTCTGTCGCAGACACCAGCTTATAACCATCTTGTGCTTTATCTATTAAGACACTGATCCATAAACATTCAAGATCATTTTCTTCTGTTATGGTGCTATGTAGCTAAGCAGCTGATGGTGTGATGTCATTTGCCTTATACTGATATTACGGGGAGGAAAGTAAATACATGGAGACTCACCTAACTGATCGGCATGCCAGTGGGTAAATCAGCTACGCAATAAAGGCAGCTGGTTGACAGACAGCTCAGATAATTTAATCTCAGACCATCATTTGCTGAAGCAGTCTCTCAAGGCCAAATTCACAGCCTGGTACAGCAGGTACAGTGGCACCAATAACTTACATTAGCAACTGAGTTTGGCTCTCAGACTCTACTATCCTCTTTCTCATTTCTGATGCATGTTTATCAGGTGTAACGTTTTCTACTGAAAAATATTTTTATTGATAAAAATAGAAATTTCTTAGAAAAATGCATGTCTGCTTTGCTGAATATTTCCTTCCTTATTATTTCAATATCTACCAAAAATCTAATGCTTCCAGTTACTATTGCAGGGCTAAAATGTCTGGGTGCAGCACACTGCAACAGCCATTTAGAAATTTGAAAAAAGATTGTCATTATGGATACTGTCAAACGAATATCTGAGTTGCAGTATCATAATACTGAAAGACTGAGTGAAATTTTCTTTGTAAATTTTATTATAACTTACACCACTGCAAAAGTTACAGTGAAGGTCACATCGAGACACGCTCATTAAAAGCTCATTTTTTTCCATCTACTCAGAACTTTCAGAAATTTTTTTTGTGGGCTGAAGCTTTCTATTCTTAGCCTCAACTCAATAGTGAGTTTTGCTGTAATATTTCAACAAAATCCTTTTGGTCATGTTTCAATCATTGGAAAGTGACGATAATATGCCTTTTCAACATTTTAATGCTTCTATTGTTCATCGGTACATCAAGAGAAGTAGGAAAAAAAGCCTCCAAACCATAAATTGGCCACTGAGACAAGGCAAAGGCATTGTAACTCTAAAGGGTTAAGAGAGGTCCCAGCAGAATTATGTCTCAGCATATAATAGTTTCCCTATATGGTTACAGAGCCATGCTGTCTTATCCACATTACCAGCAAACCACTGTGTGAGAACCCAGCCATCCCCAAACACGAGAGACAACCTCACATTCACATGGTTATACTTACAGCACAGGCAAGTCCTATCTGTCTAACTGAGACAGACACAGCACAACTACCCCTGCTCCAAAAAAATCAAATTTGGAGTCTCTTTCTGGTGTTGCTGCCTTCCTTCACCCTTATTTTTTAAACATTCTGTAACTCTCCTAACATTGGTGGAGCTCAGCCTGTGCCCAGCCTACACAAGTGATTCCTTCGTTGCTAATACCGGTGGAGATGCATCAATGCTAAACTAGGAGTAGGAAAACTGTCTAGAATTCTTAGTGTAGACAAGGCCTATGTTATCAGCAGCTGCCTCCAGACAAACTTTCTAACTGTAAAGATAGTTAAATAGTGGAATAGGCTTTCATGGGAGGTTACGGAATCTCTGTCATTGCAGGTTTCTAACAACAGATTGGACACACACGTGCCAGGGATGATCTAGGTATACTTGCCTCTGCCTCAATATGGAGGGCTGGACTAGATGACTTCTCAAGGTCTCCTCCAGCTCTACATTTCTATGATTCTGATTCTTAAATAGTAATAGTAAAGGTGTGAACTTATCACTTCTACCAGCCCATTCACTTCAATGAGTTTTAAACTCTATTCTCCAAGCCTTGTTCATCTCAAGGAGGTGTGAATTTAGGGTGAGATTTTCAAAAGCACTTAACTGAGATAGAAGCACAAGTTCTAGTGAATTTGAGTGGGAGCTGTCCAAATTGGGACGTTTCAAACCCTAACAGGTGCAGGCAGTTTATATCTCTCTTTTATCCTTTCTTTTTCAATAAGCACCCACAGAAGGAAATTAAATCCAAAAAACTCTATTAATGCTACATTAAGTTTACATATGTAAACTCAAGAAATCAGGGAATACTAAAACGTGCTGATTTACATTAGTGGAGGATTTGTCTCAATGTTTTCTAAATCAAATTAATTATATTGAAACTATATTGATATTTCTGACTATTAGATGCATTAGCACACATATGTACACAGGCATATAGACACATTGTATGCAATAAGGAGAGTTTACTCTGAGAGTATTAATTTTTTATTCCCTGATTATATTTGTATGTGTGTTTAAATGCTGTCTAACTTCAATGCTGCATTATTTTTCATCAATTTTGGATTTAATCATTGACAACAATGAGAAGAATGTATGTTTAATGAAAATGGGATGAGGATATTATGACATTTGGAGCGGACAACTGATATCCTCAGTGAATGTAACAAAATTAACCAACCATAGTCAGGTTTCACTGTACTGGCAGAAGTACTTTACGTCTTGACTCAGATACTGTATCATCTTTAAAAGAGCGAGTAGCTCTTATTGCACTGTCCCAACAGAACTGTTTTCTTTGGCTTCCTACAAGATACAGAACTTGTCAACAAAAGCACCAAGGAACTAAAAGGTATCTGCAAAGAAGTAATTCTTTGCAGATTGATTGTCCCATTAATCAGAGTGGCACACATTACACATTGGAGATATTAACACTCAGTGTTTGGATACAATCAGTAGCACTGCTGGAATGAACACCGTGGCAGAGAGGGGGATGTTTGACCTCAGAATGATAGTGAGGACAGAGTTCCTTGCTTCTGAGGCTTACATCTTTCACAAGTTACAGCACAGCTCATCAGACTCAGACTTTCCTGGTTCCCTCATCTTTTTTTGTTTATGTGACAAGAGTAGTGATCTGAGCATCAGCACAGGCAGTAACTGGAAGATCATTTGTATTGTGTATGGAGGAAGGGGAATTGGGACCTGGATGGCATTGATCACGTCAGTAGCCTGAACACCACTATGTATTTTGTAAATGAAACTCTTTTGACACCAAATCTGTAAAGACACATTTGCAGCACCACATCAGATCTATTCAATATCATACAGCCAACAGCTCCAGGGAAGTTTTTAGATCTCCTTGTATAAGCTAAGTCATTAGGACAAAATGAAATTAAAAAAAAACCCCACACACTGTTTTTTTAAAGCCTGAGCTTCAACAACTATAACACCTATGGCTATGAAAAGCTACAAATTACTCCTATGAGAGGCCTGTAATCAGGATTATACACATGGGGTTCCTTTCTCTGGAAATGAAAATTGTTTATGAAAATGTGAATATCCCCAAAGTCATTTCTCTTTAACTATTGCCTCAACAGTAAACTTTCTAATTGATTTTTCTCCATTTCTGAGGATTCTTGCTCCTTCTTCCCTTGAGTTATTATGGGCCTGTATTTCATCGTTATCTAAACATGTGAAAATCTCTCAGGTCTAGATTTTGTATCTGTACAGCTCCGTGGAAAATATGCTTTTAACATTGCAGTTCCATAGCATCAGTTCAGCATGCAAAATGTTGACCTACTGGATTAATTGAACTGAACAAGTAAAAGTAACTATTGTTTCAGTATTATTTAGCTAGAAACACTGAAGAACATATTCATATTCTCCTGTTGTATTAAATCTCTATGTAGGCTGCTGTCATTTTTAAAGTGATAATATAATGGATACTTCAGAGGGATGATAAAAATTAATTTTTGAAAGCATAATTCTGAATGCTGATATGATGGATTTAACCTTATTTGTCTTGCTCAACAAATATGATGGTGAGGATAAGATATGAGGCCAGCAAAGCTCATGTTTAAAATTTAAACATTTGGAAAATATGTTAAAAATTAAACAATTAGGAAAAAAATAATTAAAATCCAGCTGTGCCTTTACAGGAAAATATTTTTTTTACAGTCCTGACTAGTAAAGCTTTCCAATGAATTAAGAATAATCTTCTAAGTTAAAATTAATTGGTATGTACTTGCTCCTATTTAAACAATGTTCTAACAATTGGAAATACTTTTATAAAATCAGACCATAATTATTTATCTTTTAGGCAAATTGTGTTCTAATTTCTTAAAATGTAACTGCATGCAGTTTAGTCAGTTCTTTGATTAAGTGACAAATTTTATTACCATTTAGGCTAATATTTGACAAAGGAAACTAATCAGAAGCTCCATTCTTTATTTTTTTACAGTTTACCTTTAATGGAAACTTATTTTCCTTGATGTTTATATTTATAGCATTGTTTATTAGGTTACAAAACTCAGATAATATGAAAAGAATGGCACCCATGGAATAATGTATTAGCACTGCATATACTAAAACATGAAACAAATGATGCCACATTGGCAACAGTACGTTATGTGACTTTTCTAAGCTAAACACAGTTTTTGCCCCTCTTTACTTATTTTTATTACAGTAGCCTAACTCAAACCTGGGAACCATTGTGCTAGGTATTATACATACATATGGGAGGAGAAGGTCCCTTCTTCCAAAGTGTTAACAATTGGAATGGACACAACAGACAAAAGGTGAAATTTTGGACATAATGAGGTCTGTGGGAAAACTCTTACTGATTTTAGTAGGACCAGGATTTCACTGAAAGGGTGGTAGAAGGGAAGTCTGATTATCCCCATCTGATACATGGGAAACTGAGGCACAGAGCACTTAAAGAACTTGCATAAGGTTACACTGGATGTCTAAGGCAGAATCAGGAACTGAACCCAGATCACATGAGGTTCAGTCCAATGCCTTAACCACAAGATCTTCTATCCTCTCTCCAATAACTTTTTCTAGCTACATCCAGTGCCAGTTATGCAACATCATTTTTTAATGTCTGAATGGCAAGCTGTACATTAACTTGTGCAGCTCATCTCTGCTGTAGATTTTTGTTGTTTTGTCCTTTGTTGGCATTTTTCTACCCCAAAAATGGCCCTTCCTTTCAAATTGCTTTTCTTTATTTTGGTTGGTATTTTGGTTGTTGAACAAACAAATAAACAAAATCTGTCAAAGTTTTAAAGTTTTCACATTAATTTGTTCGAGATGTTGTTTACTTAAAAGCAGTAGAAGGGGCAGGAGATTCTTCTGTGATCACCTAGAAAACTGAGGAAGCAAAGCTGTTACTTGGAGGAAGTGCCCAATAAACAACACATTTTCTATTTACTTGTAACAAGATGCAATCCTTTCTTCTATTAGACATACTCCCTAGATCCTCTTTCACAACACCATATCCACTATTTCCTTGATTAACTTATGCACTCAGCAGTCTTTTCTTCCTCCTTAAACAGTTTTATTGACTTGACTGTAAGATTCCACTCAAAAGTTGTTACAACCTATCAATTAGTTAAATTACTTCAGCAACATTGGCTGCCACCATCTGGCTGTACTCTAATAACATTGCAAAATATAATGTCTCTCTACATCTGTATCCACACAGATAGATTCAACAATGAATTTTCAAAGTCATTAAAATTTACAGAAGTTGATAACACAGAAGAAAGGATCTAGGGTTGTTTGTTTGTGTTGTGTTTTACATTCTATATACATATACGTATGAAAAAGTAGTCTCTTCTCTGTATGTCACAGCTCCCATAAGTCTAATGACTTCTGAAAATTAAGTGATGAACATCAGAACTTTGTACAGAAGTAACGTGTCTTCTAGATACCTCACATAAATCTAACCTTTTAGGCCACACATCCACAAACACTCATGCTCCCCATGAAAGTTAAGCACAGATATAAGTGTTTGCAAGATCAAGGCCTAGGTGCACAAATGTGAAATGAAGTGACAAAACAATGCATCTCAAAGCAGCAGAGAGAGGAAGAAAAAGAGAAGAAAAAGAAGGAAAACTGTTACTTTTGGTATATGTATTTGATTATCTGTCATTTGGTCCAGACTTCATTAGAATGTATATCAACTAACACTAAGAAATCTCTGTTATCTACCATGGACCTGAGCCTACAAACACGTTGCAACTGTTGTTGCAGTACAATGTATCTTTAAGGTGGTATTTTCAGAGTCCTTAAAGGTTGATCCAGTAAAGAGGTGAAACAAATTAGGCAGCCAGATTACTGTGAATCAATTGTCTCTTGAAAAGTAAATACAAATTGTTCTTATTGAATATGAGAATCTAGTATTCTCAAATTAGGGCTCTTGGGTACTCTTGTCTTTGTGCAAATTATCTGACTGATGACATTCTTACTTCATTACATGCACCTTTCTTATGACTGATGTAGAGAAAATTAGCATAATTAACATTGCATATAGGAGTATTTTACTGTGAAATAACAAATGTGGAAACTACTGGACAAGCCCTAAGCTGAATGGATACATTTAAAAACATCTCTTACAAGATCATTAGATCTCAGGATGCTATGCTTTAAAGTGTTAGCTTCAATGTCTAGCTCCCATATGTTCCTCTTTAGTCTGTGGTGTAAAGGAGAGGCAAGATGTCCAAAAATGGGTGCTAATGACCTGAAACTCCTGAGAGAGAAGGAAATGGCTGTTTCATGGCATACCTTCTCGCAGGGGATCTATGGTAACACCTCTGTACTGATGACAAGTCAAAGCCAGAACTCTATGGGTTTTCAGTCAGACCAATGTTAACTTCCTTCTGTTCCCTGCAAAGGTGGTTTGTTGTGTAGACACAGAAGGGACCTAAATGTTAAGATGACTTTTGTGGGAAATATGACCTGGGGGTAAACTGGAATATGAAAGCCAGGGTACAGTTTTGCAAGGTTCTGGAACATTCTCTTTCTACTTACTCAAGGTGGCAATCCTTCTCCTGTCAGGGAAGCCTCTGGGGCCAACACTATGATGTGAACTTGTGGAGACTGCAAAGTATTTTTCCTCTTTTACAGATTTTGTTTTCATGGGAGGGAAGCCTGGAGTAAAGTATTTAAGTATGTTGGCTCACAGGCATTCCTGAACTCTTCAAAATTATATTTATGATTAATTTGTTTCCATAAAATGTCCTTTATGGCTATGAAATCTATTAGGAATCCTGTGGTTAAAAACCAGAACAGATGTGCATGCAGGGTCTCCTGGCAGTCCCTACTTATTCTTCCCCATGAAGTTGGAACAGTGCCCTCTGAAAAATTCAGTGACCATTGTGTTATGGAAAAGATGTGGGACAATACTTTATTTTGACAGTATCAGTTCACTGTATCATTGTAAATACATCTACTTTGCTGGATCACACTGGATCACAACTTCTGATCCATGAGAACTACAAAAAGTATACTCAGAATAGAACAAAGAAAACAAAGTGTTAAAAAAGCTGAATATTGTTTATCAGCTGGGCTAAACTATAAGACGACACCCAAGTCAATAACCAGTTGATTAAAGGTTACCAGATCAAAATAATCTCGCTAACCTTAGAGGTAAATCTTAGTCAAAAGAGAGTCTGTTTCACAGATGCAAGGCCAAGAGATGCCAAATCTATAAGAGTTTTCACACTTTCTTCTTTAACTATCAGAATGCAGCCCTAAACTTACCCAGTTTGAGTCCTGTGAAAATTGGATAACGAAAAATATTGGACACCACCAGCTGCTGCCACTGGACATAACTTCAGACCAATATCTCAAGTAGTTGAGAATGATCAAAGTACTCAGAACAGAAAAATAATAGTATAAATAGTAAAAGACAAATTAAATCTAAAACAGTAAGCACCGAATCAATCAGGAATGTGAAATAGCCTACAATCTACCTGTATTAAAGATGTGATTCAATATGTAATAGTAATTGTAGGTAGTCTGTTAATCATGATAGTTCTCAAATCACAGGTACTTTAAATATCTCTGATCTTTATTCTGCATGGAGATAGCCAGCAGATTGAAAACCCAATGCATGTTACTCTAATTAATACTGGATCAGATAAAACAAATGCATGTGTTAACTGTTTTCTGTGAAAAAAAGTCATGCAATTAGTCCTACAACTATTTGAACATAGATAACGGATGAATAGGAATGGGCTACATTTCAAAAGAAGGAAAAATCTGAGAATCAATTGGTGACTGGCTCTGAATATCCAATGCCCTTTCCAGTGGGCTTCACTAAGTCATGCCTTTGGGTGTCACAACAGATGCTGACAGGCCATCATTTACTATGACATCACACTTCAGGAGTTTATAAACTATTGTCCTTTGCACATTTCTTCCTGAGCATTAGAGGTTAGAACGCTTCCAAAGCAGTAACGCTGCAAATGCTAATACTCTTAACATTGTGTTTTGCCTTCAGAACCAATGCATTACGGAGGTTAAAGAGGTTAGCAAGGCTGATTCTCAAGCTTAGGCAGACTTTGTATGGTAATTTTGCTAATTTTTTAGGCTGAACCACAATGCTCTCATAACTACAGAGTGTGAGTAATGTATTTCTTCACACATTAAAGAGCTTCACAGGGATCATCCCAGTTAAATGAAGGTAGCAACAAACATCTTAATTTTCAGCAAGCAGTAGCTTCTGCTGCATAGTATTTGCCTGTATCTTGAATTCTACGACCCCCATTCCTAAATCGACAACACTAACTTCAATGATTGTATAAAGAATGTTCTTTATTCCTCATAGAGGCTTCACTTATGGAAGTATGTATTCATCTTACTGCAGCAAGATCATGTTTGCCATACTAAGCACCATCAGCAGCATTTGTGGGGCCTGAAGTATACTGAAGTGGAGCCCATCAGTTATATAAAAATATCAGATCTGTATTAATTTAATAATTAAAAGGAAAGTGAATCTCACATTAAAATTTGTTCTCAGGTTTTCAAGAAAAACTTCATATAAAATTTATTTTGTTAGATCTTGCTAGGATTAAACTCCTGTACAGATCAATAAACAGCTCCGTTGACACTCCTTGGAGTCAGTTACTTAAGGCTGGCTATATGGATCGATGCCTTTGTGGCCACATGTGTCCTTTGAGTCATGCTCTGGCATTATTTCCTGTCAGAGTGGCTGAGAACTGCACTGTTGTTAAATATTTTGTACTCTAAATTATCATATTTTTTTAGCAACATAAATGGTTGCAATCTCTTTCTCATATCATTTATTTTAAGACACAAGTATCAGGAGATGAGATCAGCTATTGGTGCACCAATGCAGTAGTGCAGGGGTCAGTGACCTTTTAGAAGTGGTGTGCCGAGTCTTTGTTTATTCACTCTAATTTAAGGTTACACGTACCAGTAATACAGTTTAATGTTTTTAGATGGTTTCTTTCTATAAGTCTATATAACTAAACTATGTTTGTATGTAAAGTAAATAATGTTTAAGAAGCTTCATTTAAAATTAAATTAAAATGCAAAGCCTCCCCCGCCCCCCCCGGACTGGTGGCTGGGACCTGGGCAGCGTGAATGCCACTGAAAATCAGCTTCTGTGCCGCCTTTGGCACTGCCTTTTTCTTAACACCTGATTTAATTTTCCTTGTTTTTAGATCCAAGGGGATTGGATCTGGACTCACCAGGGATTGGTGGGGGAAAGGAGGGGGGATGGTTAATTTCTCCTAGTTTTAAGATCCAAGGGGTTTGGATCTGTGTTCACCAGGGAATTGGTGAAGTCCTTCAAAACTACCCAGGGAAAAAAGTAGTGCTTGGGGGATGGTGGCAGCGATACCAGATCTAAGCTGGTAATTAAGCTTAGAAGTGTCCATGCAGGTTCCCACATCTGTACCCTAAAGTTCAGAGTGGGGAAGGAACCTTGACAGGTATACATTACCGTAGTTGATTATTGCTCTTCCCTAGCCCACAATTAAACTACACAAGTAAAATTCATAAACATTTGGGATGGAAAAAACCTTTAAAAAGCTATCTAATCAAGCATCACAGCAAGATTTATTTTATCATTCCCAAACCATTCCTAATTAGATGTGTGTTCACTCTAACTTTGACTATATCCAGTGATGGAGATTCCATAGGCTTCTTAGCCACCTGTTCCACTGCCTGTAAATTTACACAGTCATAAAAGTTTAACTTAATATTAGGTTATATTTGTATTGAATCTAATTTGATTGATGTCAATCTACCTCCCCGGTATTCTTTTGTACTCTTACATTCCAAAGAATTTTCAATACTTCCCAATTTGCATTGTTTGTAAATCAGCTCTTTGGATTAGCCACTCCAGCTTCCAGAATAGATCATTCAGGGCAAAGCATTGCAACATTGCCTTTATTTTTTACTATAGTATTCAGCAAACTCGACTGTATTCATATGTGGAAATACTACAAAAGAGACAGAAAACACTGTAAGCTTCCCCTCAAAGTTTCCTTTGAGTTCTCTTATTGGAGGCAGCATTCCCCAACCTCCAGCGGACAAACTGGGAGGCCAACCCAGAAATGCTGCTGATATTGGAGATCTGTTGGGGGAAGTGGGGCACCTATGCAGAGATCCTCTACCTCCTCTGATCAGCTCGTAGCCCTCTGTAGCTCTGCCCTGGTTCCCTGGCAATGTGACTCCACTGCAACTGTATTGCCTGGAATTTCCCAGCAGATGCTTGACCACTTTGTTCTGCTCTGCGGAAATGACTCTCTAGGTACAATATATATAATCTCTGGCTGTATTAACTCTATTTATTGTTAACACTGGGTGGAGGGAGAGATGATGCATATCTCTGCCTCCAGTGGTGTTTTCTTAGCACTGTGGAGAATTGTCAAAATGCTCTGGAGAAAGGAAGGGAATGCTGCCACCGAGATAGCAGTCTCTCCTTTTGCGGGAGAAGATGAATGGAGAGAGAATGGTACAGAGATACTATGGTTGCAACTGACAGTACAAAACAAAAGGTAGCTTTTAAGGACATGATGTTATAAGAATATTGCATCAAACTGAGTGAAGTACAGTTATGATCACAAATATGACAATATAAAAATGGCACCAAATACATATCTGTTCCTTTTATGTATTCCAAGTTGTACTTTCTTGCCCATTATACCCATATTAGCCAACACAGTTAAGGGAGTGTGTTCTGGCTTCTGTTCTGGTTCTTACACCATGTTAACTAAATTCTTATTACAGAATCATTATTATTATTGGTAATAACAGAATCTCAGTGAAATGGCAGAAAGCTGAACTATTATATAGCCATACTACTATATGAGCAAAAATAGACTTGCTGAATCTATATAAATGTTGATACTGTGAAGTACAAGTTAATTTTACTAAGCTGCTAAAAGGGCAGAAAGTTTCTCAACTACAATAAGTGACCTTTGTGATGCCTTTCCAAAATGAGCAGACATGGTATCAGCCTGTCAATGATTTAGTCACATTCAAATGTGGTGACTGTTTGGAGAACAGCAACTGGCAATTTCTGGGGTTGGGAAAAAGATCTAAACTTATAATCTTATAAAATAAATAAAAGAAATCTGTCTTCTTTGCAAGTTGCACCCTTGTTTATCATCTGATGGCAATCCTTGTTCCATAATTACATTATTTGTGGTAGCTATTTTTCCAAATTGTCCAGTTTCTTTACTGAAATGTATTGCTTTAACTGGCTGGTATTTCTCCTCCTCTGCCCTGCTCTTATACCTTTATCATAACATTCATTGTGCTCCGGCAGTCACAATCTTGGGCTCCCAAGAATGGCCTTATGGAAAAGATAAGATTAATTTTCAGAAGGCTCCTTAAATGTGTTCCTTTCCTTTCTCGCTATTGTTAGCAAAGCAATAAGCTTTTTTTTCAGATACCTCCTTCTTCTCTAGTCCTTTAGGAGGGAGAGGGGGAGGCTTTGCAGGGTGACAGCTTTTAAATATTGCATTATCTACTGCTGTCCAATTTAATAGATTATGTTAAATGTGATTAACTAATTTTGCTGTTGCAAATGAGTATCTCAGTAAATTACTATTGCAGATCCTTTCCTGTGATTCTTTCTTTGTATTTTCCTCTTTGAATAGCTATGTATCTAGCATTGTTGATGTTTGCTAATTTTGATACTGATAAGGATTCACTTAAAAATGTGCATGCTTGGATTCATCATACAGAATTAACCTGACAAATCCTTTAATAACATTTTCTTTTTCGAGTTTGAGGCATATTTTTCATACACTTTGGGTACTTTTTTCAAAAACACTCAAGTGACTTAGAAGACTAATGGCTAGATTCAAAGTAGGACGTAGGTGCATACCTGCCACTTTAGCGCCTAAATCCAACATCTAGGCACCAATGGAATTCACAAAACCACCATTCAGCTGCCATCCAAGTCTGTAGCATCTACGTTACTATTGATAAAGTTTCCTAGGTGCCCATTTTTCTGCTAGCGGCCATGCACAAAGCTGTCTAAGTCCTGATGCCATTGACCTGCTCAGCGACTAGTTCATGCTTAAGCCCTGCCAGGATTCACAAACTAGGCATCTTTCTGCCTCTCACGCCTGTGGGATCCAATCCATACACTACAGGTGGTGGTGGTGGTAAACCCCTATATCAAATAGCCCAGTGGTTAGGGCACTCACCTTGGAGGTGGCAGACACCTTGACTGATTTGGAGCAAGGACTTGATCCTGGATCTCCAACTTCCAGGTAAGTGGCCTTGGCTATAAGGGGAGGGGGCACCTCCGTGTGAAAGGACTGACTTGACTTAAGTGTTTCATTCCTGAGAATCTTGAGCAAAGCCAGGCACCTCCTTTCAGCCCCGAGTTAGATGCCTAACCCCCTTTGAGGTGCGAGGTTTAGGCAGCTCTTGGCTCCGAGTGATGGCTTCTGTTAATCTCTCTTTTAGGCGCCTAACTCTCTTCATGCAGTATCTGAGGCCTGGTCTACACTACGTGTTTAAACCAATTTTAGCAGCGTTAAACTGATTTAACGCTGCACCCATCCACACAATGAGGCCCTTTATATCGATATAAAGGGTTCTTCAAACTGGTTTCTGTACTCCTCTCCGATGAGAGAAGTAGTGCTGAAATCGGTATTACCATATCGGATTAGGGTTAGTGTGGCCTTGCAAATCGAGCGGTATGCTCCGGGTGTATCCACAGTGCACCATTGTGCTGACTCGGACAGCAAGTCAAACTGCGATGCCACGCCAGGAATACAGGAAGCCTGCGATCTTTGAATTTCATTTCCTGTTTGCCCAGCGTGGAGCTCTGTCAGCACGTGGTGATGCAGTCCAAACCAAAAGAGCTCCAGCATCGGGTCATACGGGAGATACTGGATCGGATCGCTGTATGGGGAACAAAATCTGTTCATCACAGTTCTGTTAAGAAGACGAAATGACAAAGCATTTGAAAAAATCTCCAGGCTATGATAGACAGAGGCCAAGCACAGTGCTGCGTGACAGGACGCGTACGGAAAGCAAAGAATCAAATGGACGCTCATTGAAGGAGCGAGGGGTACTGAGGACTGCCAGCTATCCCACAGTCCCGCAGTCTCCGAAAGCATTTGCATTCTTCGCGAGCTCCATTCCTGTAAGGGTCAAATCACATTGTCCGGGATTTCAGGTATATGTCGTCAATTGCCCTCCCCCTTTCCCACCATAGAAAGAAAAAGTGGAAAAATTGTTTCTGACTTTTTATATGTTAATCCTATTTACTGCATGCTGCTGAGAGCCAATGCTGCGGCCAGTGAATAGCAGCAATCCTCTCCGCCCCCAGCCCGGTGGTGACAGTACAATATGACTGCTATCTCATCGTCATCCATCACCGTGAGTGCTCCTGGCTTGCGCCTCAGGTAGGGTCGCCGGGGGTACCTGGGTAAACAATAGCAATGACTCCCTGGACATTCCCGGTAGATGTACAGAATGGCTGGTAACGTCCGCATCATAGCGACTGGGGGCTGAGTTTCCATCAGCCCTTCCCGCTTTCATGTCTAAAGAAAAGATTCTGTACTGCCTGGACTACATAGCAGCAGGATGCTGGCTCCTCTCCCTGCCCCGTTTAATGGTCCTGCCTGGACTACTCATAGCAGCTGGAGGCTGCCTCCCCCTCATTTTAGCCTCACTGAAACAGTCAGTGTTTCTTATTGCTGCAGTTCCTTTATACTCATCACAGACAAATGGGGAACTGCCACGTAGCCCTAGCAGAAGGTTGGGGGGGAGGAATCAAACAGGTGGGGTTGGTGCAAGGGCACCCCATGATGGCATGCAGCTCATTCTCTGCGGGATCTGACACTGAGCGGCTGTGCATCTCTGGCTTCTCTGATCACGGTTCTCTAGTAAACACTTGCCCCATATTCTACGCAGGACTGATCTATTTAGGTAACATAAGGAAGGGATTGACTCGGGAATCATTGCCCATTTTTGTCTTTGCTCGCCTCCGGCCGCACCTCAGCTAAGCCCAGCCAGGAGCACCCATGATCAGCGCAGATGGTACATGAACGACTGATAAAACCGGCATCTATCGCGCAATTTACAAGGCACAGCACAACGCTACCGGAACAACTGGTAACCATGCTCGTGCTACCGTTCAATGGCAAATAAATGCTGCTGTGGAGCACTGCCGTACGCCCTGTCAGCGCATGCCATACAGGACAATACCGTGACAGTGGACAAAAGGCAAACGGGTCTCGCCATGGTGCATGACTATGGAATCCCAGGGCAAATCAGGAAAAAGGGCGCTGAAATGATTTGTCCTGCGTGGCTTTCACGAAGCGAAGTGCCGATCGAACATTTACCGAGATCACCCACAACACGCGTTTTTGCACCATCCATCGGCTGGGGTACTCCAACCCAGAATCCAATGGGCGGGGAGACTGCAGGAGAACTATGGCGAATGCTATGCGGATAGCTACCCACAGTGCAACGCTCCGGAAATCGATGCTAGCCTTGGTACGTGGACGGACACCGCCGAATTAATGTGCTTAGTGCGGCCGTGTGCACTCAACTTTATATAATCTGTTTTACAAAACTGGTTTATGTAAAATTGGAATAATCCCGTAGTGTAGACATACCCTGAGAAACACGGATGCCTCACTTTGGGTTGTAAATTCCACTAGGCAGCAGGTTCCTTAAAAGTTACAACATGGAACATTGCAGTGCCTAACTCCCTAGGGTGAATCTAGCCCTAAATTCCATTTTCAAAGTCACTAAGGATATGTCTATATGGCGTGCAGAAACCAGTGGCAGAAAGTTTCAGAACCTGGTGCTACAAACTTGGGCTCACGCTACAGCGCTAAAAAGGGCTGTATTGGTTTTAGGGCTCAGAAACTCATTCCCTTCCCTAGGATTCAAAGCCCAACCCCAATGTTTACACAGACATTTTTAGCACCAGGAGCTGCAGATCTGAGTTTTGAGATTCACTGTTGCAGGATTCTCCTTGCCACGCAGTAGACATTTTCCCTAGGGGCAGGTTTTCAAATGTATGTAGGCACCTAATGGCATTTTCAAAATTGCTTCTGAGAATCCCACTTGGCATCTATCGGCACCCTTCTGCACCTAAATACTTTTGAAAATAAGTGCCTAATTTAATTTTAAAAATGAAACTTAGGTGCTTTTGAAAACTTCATCTGAAATAGAATATTTTACCTAGAAACAAAACATCAGAGCCCGTGATACGCGGCAACTAGTTTCCTGCCTTCCATCAGAGGAAAAAAAGGATGATTCTTTCACAGGAAAGCTGTGATCCTCACCTGTATTTGCCTTATTCTCCATGGATAACAGCATGATTTAATAATCATGCTACTTTATTTATTAACACACTGCACTTATATACATACTTTGCACATTGTCAATGACCTGACAACTCTCACCTGAATTAAGTAAATCTCTGGCTGCTCTGCTTGCCTCCTATAGTTCTTGTCTGTCCATTATACTGCTGCTAATGTCCCCCATTGCTCTTATTACATTATCTCTCCTTGAATCTCTCTATTAGCTTCCTGCCTCTTATGGCATCTCTTTCAAGTTCTGTATCTTGATTTACAAAGCTCTACTTAATATTTCCCTCTATTACATTTCCTCATCTCTTTTCCTCTCTCTCTCTTTCAGGTCTTCTCAAAGACTCCTCCCTTTATCTCCTTTCCCACTTACGGCTTCACACCTTTTGTCATGTTGCCCTTATTCCTGTCTTCATCTACCAAGCATCCTCTCTTTCTTCCATTACACCCTTCCTTAAAATCAAGCTCCTTTTTTTCTCAGGAGGCTCCATTTGCCCCATCCAGAAATTAAGAGATCTTTCCCACCCCTTCTAGGTCTGCAGCCTCACAGCAATGCTTTAAATGACAGCTGGTGAGTTCTGCTTCATTTTTTACCTGTATGCAAAAAGTATGTATTAAAGAGACACACTCATACTATAACAGTTCTGAGTTGGGTGGACGGGAGATGCATTTTTGTTCCACTTACCGGTTTCTATTGCTGGAAATCCAATCTGAGATTAACGTTGCAGCCTGTTGGTGACAGTGTTTATTACCAAAGCTGCAGGCCAGCATGATGACTTCTCGACGCAATTCTCTGGGTTAGTTTAAAACACAAATAAAGACACTAATGAGCTCACATTAATAAATAAGTATGTTGAAATTCTCAGAAGAAAATATTCTAACCTTTCTTATAAGGAGCTGTCAATATTTAATTAAACAAAAATATTAAAGATGTGGTAACTATATATCCTTGAGTAACAACTAAGTACCATGTTGTTACAGTTACAATTTTTAATTAAAGGCCATGGATCAAAATGGGCAGTGTTACATTCACTCAACCCTACTAAATTCAATGGCCTTGTGAGTTCAAATCCCAAAGTCTCCAATGGAGCCAGCACTTAAATTAAAGGTTAACAGGAACATGTCTTTGTTCTCAAAATTCCAGGCAGAGGAAACTGATTCACAGCACCTAGCCCTCTCAAGTGAGGAGAAATGAAAGGAGGAAAAGGATAGAAAGGTATCTCAGGATGCTGTAATTCACATTAAGTATTGGGTAAGCACTTTACTACAACTATCTCCTGTGAAAATTAATTAAAAAAATATAACAGTACTCGTGTTGGTAGGCAGCTTGAACAAGGGATCTGTTTAAATTATTCATTGGCCATCCAAGTTTGAGGTACATCGTTGCAACTTGTTTTAAAATATATTCCTGGAAGAAGAAGAAGAAGAAGAAGAAGAAGAAGAAAAGGTTAAATATATTTTCAGAATTAAACTTTATTTTTGATTTTATAGTTCAAAGTTGAAATACTGTTGATTGATGTTTTTAATAATGCCCCACTTTCAAAATTCTTTGATTTGGATCTTGTATTGCAGTATTTTTGTATGCAATCCCACTTTTACTTCAATGGAAGATGAATCTACAGAACAGCTACATGACTGGGTCTACTGGGTTAGCTAATTTAATGGTAAAGAATACAGTAATTTATAAATTGTTTACTTTAACAGTATTTTGAACTCACAATACAAAGGTGAAGAGTTGCTGGAGCTTGGACAGGCTAATGCCTACTCTAGCTAAGCCAGTCTTGACTTCACAATGAATGTCTGAATAATGACCATCATTAAACATTTAAACAGACACACTTAGCACATACATAGAGAGATAACTGATAGCAACGATTAGGGCTCTGTGCCTCTCACGGAGGTTGCGGAAGTCACGGATTCCATGACTTTCCGCAACCTCCGTGAGTTCTCCAGGGGCCAGTGTGGCTGACCTTAGGGCTGCCCAAGCAGCTGGCCCCTAGGACAGCCACACAAGCTGCTGCTCCAGTGGCCCCCAGCAGTGTTCCCTGGATGGACGGCCAGAGCAGCCATGGTCCGTGGCCCCAAGCAGTGGCCCCCAGCTGCCCGGCCGGAGCGGCCGCGGTGTGCTGGCCCTGGCAGTGGTCACCAGGTGGTGGGCCAGAGCACTCGCAGTCTGCTGCTCTACAGCCGGTGCCACTGGCCCTGGGCACACTTCCCTCAGCAGCAGCTCCCCAGTCCCCTTTAGCAACACCCACCTCATGTTCCCTTCCAGCAGTACCCCCCCACGCTCCCCCAGTGCCCTCTCCAAGATTTAATCACAGGTATTTTTAGTAAAAGTAATGGACAGGTCATGGGCCATGACTTTTTGTTAATTGCCCATGACCTGTTTGTGACATCTACTAAAAGCACCTGTGACCAAATTGTAGCCTTAGCTATAATCATCTTTACTTTCATAGCTACAGCGAAACCATTACACAGGTGCAGCCAACTGATCTAATAATACTGAACAATGTGTGCTGCATATCAAGACTAGGTTATATAATGACACTATTTCAATGTCCATTTAGCTGTTGCTGTGTATAAATATCAAAGACAGCACAAGACATGTTTATCTTACTCACACATCTTGCACATTAGGCATCTTTACATTCAGTTACAAGTTATGAAGTAGACTATTGTCACTGTAGTCACAGCATAATTTTCTGCCACTAGAATTCACTGCTTTGAAAAAAAGAATGGAAATGAACTAATGCAAGAGAATATCCATTTTATTTTTATGGATGCATGTGTATATGTGTGTGATGACAGAACCAAAGGAGATGCACTGGATAGCTTTCTCAAGCAGATAAGTTATTCTGTGACTAAAATGAGTTTATATTTCTTCTCCCATCAACTCTGCTTTCAGATTGCAGGAAGAATTAGTAGTGGTAAAAGACAACCCTGCAATTAATTTTTACCAGTTTTGTTTATTAAAATTGTATTCTCTTTACAGTCATGTCTAAAAGTGAAACAGCAATCACGGTCTAATCATGATTTCTCAGTGCAGGTAATGATAGACTAAGAAGACAAAAAGTGTGATTTTACATGAGAGCTGTCTGGTTTGGAGCTAGACTCAGATCATAGGTTCATGAAGAAACATTTCCAGTATTTCTGTATTAATCTGTAATAGGTTCCTTATATAAATTCCCCATGCCAGCATGTATTGGGTGTATTTTAAAAAATGTCTCCTTAAACATACCAGACTTTATGTAGTTTCTTCATTTCAATGGTACTATAAAATTATGTGCAATAGTTGGGCAATTAATTTATGCAGAGTACATAAAATTCACGGACAGTACACAGATGTAATACAGTTTATAACTCTTAATAAATACAATTGAAGTCTGTGTCATAAGAAATGTTCCTTTTAGCAAATATGCTTCAAGATTAAGCAACATTTTTTCAGGTAACATTTTAAAATGTTTGTCATGTCTACCTGGATTATCGACTGTTTGTTGCTACTGTTGTTCTCTTGGTCCCAATTATGAATGGGTTTTTGACTCAATTGTGATCTAATCCTTGTTAATTAAGGGAAATGCATTGACTTCACTATGCCTTTCAGGATGAAATTAATGACTAACAATATAGACTTCAACTGCATGCATCTTGCTAAATTCTGTGAGCACAATTTCTGTCCATGCTTTTTCTGGGCCTCAATGAAAGTGTAGTCCTGTGGCTCCAGAGAACTATAGAATTTGGGGTCTACACTGTTTTTTAAGAATCAAACAACTAATTTGTCATAATATTTTATAGGAAGAACAGCTAAGTTTCCTTCCACTCATTATATATGCCTCAGATAGCCCTTATCACTGTTCAAATGCAAATGAACCGAAGTTTGACAATTGCTACATTTAAATACAAAATAATTAGAAAGAAAGTTAATATCCCTAGATCAGTTACAATAACTGACTGGGGACTAGTTCATCTCAGGACAATAGAAAAGAAGAGAATATATCTTTTACATTGAAAATGTTGTAGTTTTCAGTGCGGTCCAGCAATTTATCTAGAGGATAAAGAGCTCGGCTGGCAGCATGCCAAGGCAGAAAATCCTTCTCCTCGGAAAGGTATCTGATAATCTCCAGAGGAATATTCTGAGGCAAATAGCCAGCTCTGCACAGTCAAAGAAGTTCATGTTAATTATTATTTTCAGAGAAGGTACATGATGATGCAAAAATGAGGGTTTTTTATATGCAAATGAAAGGTAGAAAAGCATGATAAATACATCACATTATAATGAAATGAAAGTCACTGTTATTAAAAAAACCCCCAACTCTTATGTGTTGAGTGTCTTTTTACAGGATGCCAACATCCCTAATTTAAATAGAACCCAGTGTCTATTAAAAAAATGCAAACAGTAAAGTAGCTGAATATAGAAAGAAAGAAAGAAAGAAAGAAAGTATTTTATTGCTACAGTGTAGACAGAATGTGGTCCAAACAAAATCAACAAGCCCAGGCATTTTGCTTCTCAGAAAATTTTGACAGGTCATGGGCAACTGAGAAGAACTAATTGTGAAGGGACATTCTTTAGTTTCAAAATTCCTCCCCCAGCTCCAAAAGCAGCTTTGTCTGATGTCTATTGCAAATCATTTTGGAACAAGTTATACTGTTAAACTGAAACAGCACTCAAAAGGATCATAGTAGTTAACGATGTGTTAGCTCTTCTCATATAAACTCCATTTTTCACTAGCTTACAAATAAATCAGAGACCTGCCTCATCCTTTCATTGCAATAAAGAGCCTCATCCAGTGAGTGAAACAGTTTCACAGAATTTCAAGAAAGTTGTTTAAAGTTACATGTTTACACAAAGTGTAGCAGATACACAAATATTTCAATGTTTCTTTTTAAAATTCTATACTGGAAACTTCAAGCTTCAGGATTTTTGTTCATTTTACCTTTTTGAACTGCTTTATTTCTTAACAATCTAAAATGCAATAGTAAAATTTAACTCTGTGGTGAAAACTTTCTAACAACATGCAGGCCTATTCTTCTCTTAATGCATGTGTTTAACTCCCACTGAAGTTCTATGCCTGCAGCAAGAAGAAATAGTGATTCTGTTTTCATTAAACTTTCAGGACTGGACTGGTTCAACATAGGCAAGGGTTTGAAATATCTTCATAGTTCTTTGTTTCCTTTCATTTCTCTAATTGTCTGAAAAGACAATCCATTCAGGCAAACAATGATTAAGTGCTATGTAGGGGACCACGGATACCAGGCTATTCAAAGATCTGGGGCTAGTCTGATCTCAGTTATACCAGTTTAAATCCAGAGTAACTTCACTGAAATCTTTGTGCTAGGGTTGTGTCTTTTGGCACAATCCTAAACAAGGGCCGTTTGTAAGCTACACCACCACACTCATAGCCCAGGAGGCATTGTGCCCCAAAATTCACTTCGTGACACAATTTCACCCCTGTTCTTCTTTTGCTCTGGGGAAGGAAGGAAGTTACTGCTGACTTTGAAAGGATTCATCTTCTTTCCCTACCAGAACTCAGTCAGTCACTCCTCATCCTGTTCCACAGTATCCTTGCCCACTTGATGGCCATGGGAAGTATACAGAGAGCTGAGGCAACATCTAAACCGCAAACTTTGGTCAATGTGAGTTACATTGACATAAAGCCGCTGCAGTTAGTATATCGCTTGTGTGCTTGCATACTTGGCTGTTTGAGTTAGTGCTGCACATAATCACTGGGATTGCTTATGTAAATTCACAGTGTGGTAGGTATCCGAGCATGCAACTTACTGTCGGATGGCACACTGCCTTTTGGGAAATGTTGGCAATATATATGTCACATTACGGGGTGCAATCCAAACCAGTGAGTGGTTGTATCACCGCCTGCCCCACAACCTTGGGCACTTCACAATGCTTTGCTATTGTAGCTCCCAACCAGGGCTGCTCACAAGTAGCTTATCAGCATTACTCAGGGTCTGATCTGCAGTCAGACCTTGAGTGTCTGTGTATGGTTGCAGCCCTGGTCCAGCAGTTCTGACCCCCAGCCTGCCAGCAACACAACAGCCACACTCTAGCTTCCACCACCTTTGGTTACTACTTGCACGGTGAACCCAACACATTACCAGTCCTGCATTTTCCAAAAACGTGTGTTCTGCACTGTCCAAACCTTTCCAGGACAGTTCACTTATTAAAAGCCACTGCCCCAGTAAGGAGTCAATACTCAACAGTCTGATACGTTAACTGGAGTTAACAAATAGTTCCATTTAAACATAGCCCTGGATTGGTTTCGATTAAAAAATAAAACAAACAAAAGAAGATAGGGTTGTAAGTGAACTGACGTAGAAGAGATAAAGCTAGAAATGGTTACAAGCAAATAAAACGAAAATGAATCTAAAAGATTAAAACAATCCAGCAAGTTCTGATTCAAGGCTTTGTTTAAGATGGCCTCTCTCACCCACTGTCTTCCAGCAAGATACTGGCTGACCCTTTCCTTGCTCAGGATCTCTTCCAGAGGCCCAAAGGTGTGGGTGCCTTTGTCTTCTTAGGTGAAAAAGAAAGAGCTTGGGGTTTTCTGTTCCTTTCTTTTATAGTCAAAATCGCCTTTGAAATGTATTCTTCTGAAGATTACCCCTCAAAGCAAAGTTTATGCAGATGGTGAGGAAGGTGACATGGAGTCTGGTGAGGAAGGAAGCTCCATGCTCTTTCTCCCCCACCTCTGTTTGCTGAAACACAAATTTGCGGTCTCTTGCCACCTGCTCACCCTGCTGTCTTGCTGGCCCTGTTTATTACTCATATGTAAATTGAGGTTAACATACATTTCTTTTCTTTTTTTTTAAGGTAGACGTGTTTTATAACCTTTGCCTGTGTGGTTTTGAGTAGCAGTAGGCACTTTGCAGCATATTTAGTGAAGTAATAAAGACAAATAATTTATAAAAAATATTTTTTGTTGCATACCATAATCAGTGCAAAAAACCCAATGTGCAATAAAAGCAAATTCAGTACAAACTTCTGAAATAAATAAACAGAACAGAACTTAACAAGAAGAAAGACCATTCAGGTCCATTTCAGTTCATTTTGGTTTTGCATACACCCTGGGACGCTTGCAGGTCAGCGTATGTGAATCTGTATTTCTCTTCACTGTTCCCCAGTATGAAGTGGGGTATGTATCTGACCGAAGATGCTGCATGGAACGTTGAGGGTGTAGAGAGATGCTAAAATGGAGTTGTCCACTGGCTGCAAAGGAAGCCTGGGGCCCATGATTGTTGAACCTTAGGTCAACAAGTTCTGCAGCATTTGTGTTTGCTGCCAGAGAACCCCCATTATGTCCTGATGCATTTCCCTCTCTAACTCCTGCGCTTTTCTACTGTCCATTCTTCCCCTCTCAATACTGTCTGCAATATTAACCTTCCAGGTCCTCTGTTCACTGTCTGATGCAGCACTGGCTTGCAGGATCTCACTGAACATACTCTCCCTTGCCCTTTTCTTTCTCCTCTTTATCACAGTAGGCATTCCATGGGGGACCTCTCAAGGTGGCAAAAGCAGCAGTTACAGATAAAACAAAAAGAGGTGTCATTGTAGGTGTAGTCGTAACGGAAAGTTAAGTTTCAGAATGCCTTTCCTTTGCTCCCCAAAGGTTTTAAACATGACATGGACATTTCAGCTTTGGAGTCCCTCTGCACAGCACCACTCTGCACCCAGCTATAGTGAGTATGGTGCAGCAGGGGTTGGGAGTGAGAAATGAGGAGGGACTTGTTCAGTGGGATGAAACTATAAAATGTCATCGTCCCTGCCCCCAGGACAATGGTCAATCAATATGGGCACTATTTTCCATAGGTGGTGGTGACTTTAGCTGATATCTTGCTCCTGAGGGTAACAATGGTACAAGAAAATGAAGCTATGGCTGACGTCCAAAAGCCACTATGTCACTAGCCTGTTTACTGCAATAGTGCTTGTCAAAGTCATCACAGAGTGGTGTAGGAAGGTGTCCTACCATAGCGGAAGAAACAAGGCTGCTATCCTTAGAAACCTTCAGGTGAAGATGGCAAAATACCTCCATGAACTTTCACTGAGATCTCTCAGGAGGACTAAAAAAATAAGGACGTTCCTGTGTACATAAACAAACTGCTGTGCACCCCTCAGGCTAACTCTGGAGGGGAATGAAAAGCTGATAACAACTCTACTTGTTGAACTGCTACCTCTTCTAGCATGAATAAAAACGAAAAATCATTAATTTTTCTGTGTCCTGCTATGTTGGGGTCAGGCACCATCTGTATATTTGAACATTGTAATAGGAAATGAATTCACACAGATTATGTACTGGGCTGGCCCATGCTTGGCTGCTGGGAATGACTAGACAGTGGTGGAATCTTAGACCCTGGCTTGCCTAAATGGTTGCTCTGGCCCTGACTATAGGTCACATGGTGTCTACACTCACACTGCTTCAGCCACAGTATGTTGACCATGACTCAATGTAGTTCATGGAAGTGAAACTACTATGTACCTATAATGGGGTGCTTACATTCGTGAGAGAAAAATTTGATTGTAGACAAATGCACAACTAGGTTGACACAAGACAACTTACGTTGACCTAACTTTGCAGTGTAGATCAGGCCTGAGGCTGAGGTCTGTGCCAAGACCCAAGATCAGGGTAGCTCTTGCAAGAAAGAAAGAGACAATGGCATAATTTAGCTCAATGAATTACTCTGGATTTGCAAAAGTGTTAGTGGGATTAGAGTGTGGCCCCTGTAGTGGAGTGTGGACAGAGAAGCAGAGTTATATGAGTGATCAGGTCAAGATTTCCATGTCTGTAGAGCCAGAACAAGTAAACTAGGTTGAAATTGCATCATTTTTATATATTTTTCTAATTCCAAAAGCCACACAGTGTTATTCAAGTGTTGTGTTCTAGGTTCTAATGCTTTGTAAAAATGGGTAGCTATAATTAATGCGAGTATATTAGATTGACTGCAAAGTTAAACATCTTGGAGATAGTATTAGCGAAGAAGTAAAATTAGTTTGGAGTTGTATGTGTGTAATTGGTTCCTAATGGGGTTGTGATTATTGTTCCTGATAATTTGATTGACAAGGAAAAAGCATGGAACAGGGAACAAGAGGAATGACTGTAGAAAAGCATGTTGCTTAAGAAACAAACAGATGTATCCGTATTGTAGTAGGCTCTGTGGTACATTTAAAATCTTGCTCCTGAAATTCAGTTTCTCTGAGCTAGTCACCAAAGGGAAATCTTGGCTGCAAAAGAGAAAGATTTCAGTGATTTCTGTAATGATTCTTCATGTAGAAAATAAGTGTGAGGACAAGATCCAGAGACATCCATTATTTATTAACTTTTTGCTCTCTCTATTGTTTTCAATGTGGCAACTTCTAGATGATGATAATTATCCTCTTTAATAACATGAGACAGTCTCTCTTATTGCCTCTGTGCTGACAACTTCCAAATCTACCTACTCACCTATGATAGCTCCAATTGGTTTCCCTCTCTCCTTTTCCTCTCATATCTCCTCATGGGTACCCCACCTCTAACTTAAACTGAATTTCTTACCTTTCTTCCTGAACCCTCTCCTCCTACATCCCTCCTGAGACTTCTCCCCATCATTCAGAATTGAAACCTTATGGTTATCTTTGGCTCTTTTGTTTCCTTCTCTCTTACACATCCAGATACATCAAATCTTGTTGCTTTGCCTCCTATTATATTTCTAAAATTCACCCCCTTTTTTTGATTCACACTACTAAACCCCAAGTTCATCCCATAGCTCTGTCTCACTTGCATAATTATAAATTCTTCCTCACCAGGTTACCTGACTCTCCCTTCATCTATCCAATTTTCAGAAGCTAAAATACTCATCCTTTCTCATCTCTTTGAGCACCATGCCACAGTCCCCTAAAGTCTCTTCACAGGCTCCCTGTGTCTTATCACATAAATTCAGTCTCTTTGCTCTCACTCTGTCCTCACTCTCTGTGCAGTTCTGCTTCTGCCACTGTCTCACCTCTCAGTGCACCCTACTTCACTCCCTTTGCTCTGCCCACTCTTCTGGTTTTGTTGTTTTATTCTATATTTGTCTAATGATACCAGTTCTTGGACCTTAACTCACTTGAATATTATCATACTGTGCAAGCAGTACCTGGAATTCAATTTAACCGTTCATGAAATAAGATACCTCCCAAAGATAAGTAAGGATGGCAGAATCAGGATCTTCTAATGTGACTTCTTAAAAATCTCTTTAAATCACCATATCAAGTTATGGAGCTATAGAAATGTTACATAATACTAATTATAATAATCAGAGAAGTGGCAGCAGCAGGAGGAACCTTCCTATCAAAGGGAAGACACGGAATATAATTGTCAGCCAGCAATGAAAGGAAAATACAATTCACAGAGACTGTAGGAATTATGGAAATTAACATAATTTGAGGCTCTGAAGACTGTTCCTGTCATTTTTCTTACCTCTTCATCCCCTTTACCTGGCTGAAGAAGATAATAATCTCTTCCTAGATTGTTCATCACTATCCCTCCTTCATTCACTCATTTTCTTGCCTTCTTCCATGCTACTCCATAAGCATCCAACTCCCTCCCTTTCCTCTCAGTTATCTCTGGCAGATAACAGATGCTGACAGATGCTCATTTTTCTTCATTCAAAATACTCCTTAAAATATGCTTTTGCCCATAAAGGCCACATGTGCTAACCTCTTACAGGAAAAATGGGATAAAGATGAAATTCAACTAGTGTGGGGAAGGCCAATGACAGAGCTGTGGTTTTTTTCTTCAGGTCTTTTCAGAGCCAATCATATTGCTAGCCTTCAATGTAAACAACAAAAACAACAACAAATATCAGATCACTGCCTATCTGAGTTGAACAAACACAGGCAAGAATTCACAGACAATGATCTTTTCCTAGATTTGTTCAGCTTGACCATTTCAGAGGCCAGTGGAAATGCTGCTTCTCTCTTGGAGAATAACTAGAAATTGTTTCTTTTGAGAAGGGATAAGGCATGAGAGCACAGCAGAAATGCTCTGTGACTTCCACCGTAAGGCTTATTCCAGTTAACTAGACTCCAACACAAAAGCAACAGCCTGAAAATATTAGCAGGTAACTGGCTACAGCAAAATGCTTCTGCAGAAAGATTTGACATACAGTGTGTATGCATGAAAAATATTCTAACCAACCACTGCTGATTCCCAGATGGAGGCTGAACTCAAACTGAAGCTCAGTTTGAGTGCTTTTGGAGTGCAATTCAATTACTCCACAAAGTTTTATCTGTGTAACTATCTTACCGCATTTGAAGCCATGGATGCACTTCTTTTTATGAGCAGTGTCATGGGAAAGTGTTCTAATTTTCATCTTGTCGTACTGCATATTTACAAAAAATCTACATTTACAGAATTATTTAAATTTTGCAAATACAATATACTGTATATGTACCTTCACTGTAGATCATGAAAAGTGGGGGTCACCACACTTACTTTACTACATCCATTTACTACTTTAACTAGGCACCCTACACGCTCTATTGCAAAAGCAACAATTTGACCAAAAGGACCATACCTGGGCCCCTCAGTTGCTTTAGCCACTTCCTATACGAATGGTCTTGCTTGTCTGCTTATAGCAGAATCATTGTCAGCCATTCTGCAGACACTGCTATTAGAGGAAGTCTTGGGCAAACAGACAGCTTTTTCCTTGTGTTATAAGTTGACAAAATTTGGGCTCATCCTTATAAAGACATATCTGGCTTTAAGACTAAGCTTGATAAGTTTATGGAGGGGGTGGTATGATGGGATAGCCTAATTTTGGCAATTAATTTGGCAATTGATCATTGATTATCAGAAGGTAAGTATGCCCAGTGGTCTGTGATAGGATATTAGATGGGATGGGATCTGAGTTACTACAGAGAATTCTTTCCTGCATGCTAGCTGGTGAGTCTTGCCCACATGCTCAGGGTTTAACTGATCGCCATGTTTGGAGTCGGGAAGGAATTTTCCTCCAGGGCAGATTGGCAGAAGCCCTGGAGGTTTTTCATCTTCCTCTGCAGCATGGGGCATGGGTCACTTGCTGGAGGATTCTCTGCAGCTTGAGGTCTTCAAACCACAATTTGAGGACTTCAGTAACTCAGACATAGGTTAGGGGTTTGTTGTAAAAGGTAGAGGGTGAGATTCTGTTTGGGTACAGAATATGTCCCTCGTGACTTGTCATGAAGGTCTATCACTGTGTTAGTGGCTCTTGTCGCTGAAGGTTTGCACACATGGACAAAGTGGAGGGGACACAGTGGACTATCAACTGTTAGCCTATAGGTGAACTCCACACGGTTGGACCAGCTATCACATACAACCCGCGTTGTCTAGACTGGATAGGCACTGTCCAGACGTCAGAAGGGACCATTATGATCATCTAGTCTGACCTCCTGCACAACGCAGGCCACACAATCTCACCCATCCACTCCTGTAGCAAACCCTTAGCCTATGTCTGAGTTATCGAAGTCCTCAAATTGTAGTTTGAAGACTTCAACCTTCAACCTGCAGAGAAACCTCCAGCAAGTGACCCATGCCCCATGCTGCAGAGGAAGGCAAAAAACCTCCAGGCCCTCTGCCAATCTGCCCTGGAGGAAAATTCCTTCCTGACCTCAAATAGGGCAATCAGTTAAACCCTGAGCATGTGGGCAAGACTCACCAGCCAGCATCCAGGAAAGAATTCTCTGTAGTAACTCAGATCCCACCCCATCTAATATCCTATCACAGACCACTGGGCATACTTACCTGCTGATAATCAAATATCAATTGCCAAATGAATTGACAAAATTAGGCTATCCCATGATACCATCCCCTCCATAAACTTATCAAGCTTAGGAAAGGGCAGAATACACTGACTAGTTGATGATAAGGAAAGATTTCTGGGAGTCTAGGATTAGCCCCAGGCCAAAAGATCAAGCTAGGTGCATTGGTTCTGAAAGAGTTTTCCGTAGGAAGGCTCATCACATAACAATATTGTGAATCCTAGCTCTTAAATAAGACACTAATCTACCAACATCAGAGAAATCGGTACATGTGGCATTGCTACCGAGGCAAACGGGGACGAATAAGAAAAGAATATTAACACAGTAATTAAATATTCTTCACAAAGAATTCCCACTAAAATTCAATGCATAATAAAATTAATCTTTAAATTACTGAATATGTAATCTTTAAATTACATGCGCTTTTGATGAGTCAGATAAATAAAGCAGATCTAGATTACACTACGAAGCCTCACTGTGTTATTCAGCTGCAAACTGACCTTGGTGTGTTCTTTATACTGAGCCATTGAACTCATGGACAGATCCCAGCACATTCATTTTCCCCTTAGGGACAAAGTACCAAATGGTAGTGTAATTACCAAGGGAAAATTATTACTCCTTGCTGAATTATTTCCATCATAAATCCAGGACCAGTCAAATAGACTCTGTCACAAAAATGACAGGGTTGCTGTACAGTGATGAGAGTCTCACATACAAATCTACCATAAATCCATAAGCCCCACCACCTACCAAAGTCATTTTGAATCTTGCATTTAAATCAAAATTAGGAAACCCAAGTTGACAGCAAACTAGTCGGCACTGTTGAAACAATGGAAATTAGGTGATTTACATGACATTTGTTTAGAACCCATACCATATAATCCGTTTCATGTGAAATGTAAAGAATGTGACTAGCTTTCCATTTGGATAATTGTGTGTGTGTGTGTGAGTGAAAAAAAACAGCTCTTTTTAACGTGGACATGCAACACAGATTCTTTCTGCCTGCAGTTCAGCTTTTGTGCATAACCTGGTATATAAGAAATTAGACAATATTCACTGGTGTATTAAAAGACAACTTAAAACAGGTCTGGAATATTATTCATTGACCCTCATTTAGGGAAAAATGTGCACAGTGCAACACTTATTTTTATTTTGTATTTTACTTTGTCTAACCCCAACTTTTTCTTCCTTGTTCCAGGAAGACGACCAGCTGCTCTTGCCGCTCTCATCACAAAAGTATTTGCCTGCAGTTTCCTATAGCGGATTTTCACGGCACCAATACTGGTGAGGTAGTAGCAGACATCCTGAATACTGAAGAGAAAAAAGATCTTTGGCAGCAAGGAGACATATGGAGCCAGGAGATAAACTCCCAAAGATCACTACTGTCACCCCTGACTCCTGCGAGACTGAGATGCCAAAGACAATAACATTAGGCCCAAGGGATCCACAGTCAGGGAAAGACGACCGGAACAGGCATGGGCAACTCCTAAAGCATATGGGCTGCCAAAGACAGGTCTTACCTCAAGAGAACCAAGGATAAGACAAGGCTGACCATCCTAGTCCTCCACTCCCACTGTGGACTGACTTTGGTTTTCTAAGGACTTGTCTAGACTATACAGTAGTCCTCACTAGAGGGGTGTAAATTCTAGCATGCGCTAGCACTTCCTGCGCTAACTGGCCCATACAGACTCTAGTGCATGTTAATGGCCTGTTTCAAACAGTGCTATGTTAATGCGCACTAGGGAACTTGTAGCATGTGCTAGAAGGGTTCACATGAGCCAGTTAGAGCGCGTTATGGCAACGTGCACTAGAATTTATCCCCCTCTGATGTGGGCTAATGTACTATGGAGACAAGCCCTTAGGAGACAATGCTGCTTGCCTGGCCCCATCCATCTCAGTCGAGTCAAGACTGTTTACAACAGCTGTGGATTTGCTCCCACATGATTTGAATACCGCAGTGTAGATCATCTCTTTGATTAACATAACACTACTACACCGCTGCCTTGATATAAGGCCACTTGATATAACACGAATTTGGATATAACGCGGTAAAGCAGTATTCCGGGGAAGCAGGACTGCGCACTCTGACAGATAGTTAAGGGTTAATATCTCTTTTACTTGTAAGGGGTTAACAAAGAGTGAACCTGGAACACTTGACCAGAGGACCAATCAAGAGACAAGATACTTTAAAATCTCGCTGGATGGAAGACTTTGTTTGTGGTTTTTGGGTTTTGCGTTGTTCTCTGGGTTCTGAGAGGGACCAGACATGTAAGCAGATTCCTCCAATCTTTCTGAAAAAATCTCTTCTGTTCTAATTTTAGTAAGTACCAGGAGAAAGGCGATTTTAGTCTTTTAATTGTTTTCTTTATTTGCAAATGTGTATTTTGCTGGAAGGAGTTTATTTGTATGTATGCTGGGAGGAGGATTCTCTCTAGTGTCTATAAGCTGAAAGACCCTGTAACATTACCATCTTGATTACAGAGACAACTTTTATGTTTTTCTTTCTTTTATTAAAAGCTTTTCTTTTTTAGAATCTAATTGATTTTTTGGTTATCTGTGTAAGATCCCAGGGGAGGGAGTCTGCACTCAGCAGGGAATTTGTGGGAGAAAGGAGAGAAGCGGGGAACGAAAAACCTGCTTTCTCTCTGTGTTAGTCTCTGTCTCACTCTCCGGCAGAGAGGAGGGGGAGGGGAGAAAGGTGAATTTCCTCTTTGTTTTAAGATTCAAGGAGTCTGAATCACAGTGATCTCCTAGTGTACCCAGGGAGGGGAGGATCTGGGAGAAAGAAAGGAGGGAGGGGGAATGGTTTATTTCCCTTTGTTGTGAGACTCAAGGGGTATGGTTCTTGGGGGTCCCAGGGAAGGTTTTGGGGGGACCAAAGTGTACCAGGCACTCCAGGTCCTGGCTGGTGGCAGCACTACAAGATCTAAGCTGGTAATTAAGCTTAGAGGAATTCATGCTGGTACCCCACCTTTTGGACTCTAAGGTTCAGAGTGGGGACTTATACCATGACAATCGCAATGTAGATCATCTCTTTGATTAACATAACATACTACACCGCTGCCTCGATATAAGTCCACTTGATATAACACGAATTTGGATATAACGTGGTAAAGCAGTATTCTGGGGAAGCAGGACTGCACACTCTGGTGGATCAAAGCAAGTTCAATATAACACGGTTTCACCTATAACGTGGTAAGAATTTTTGGCTCCCAAGGACAGCCTTATATCGAGGTAGAGGTGTATTTGACTTGTAAGTCAACTTTAATTGCTAATGTATATAACACTAAATATCCATAGTATCAAATAAATAAGACAAGCTTGTAATATGATGGTTTTGAGTCAGGTCTTCGTATTATTATGGTTTCTTACTTCCAAAAGTGTTGAGGATTCTTCAAGTGTTGTTCAGGGAACATTTGAAATATCCTACACAGAACAGTTGCAATTGAATGCAGTTAAAAGGGAATATCATGTTCCTTAAATTATCTTGCCCAGCTTTAGAGTTGCCATGTAAACAAAAATTGGTGTTAATTTGAATTAAACATTTACCTTTGTTGCAAAATAAATAAACAAACTTCACACTAACTGTGCCCATTTTCTTCCTTCCCCTTCCTCAAAAAAGATAAAAAGGAATCTTGTGCTTCTTTCTGCTGACAATTAAGACTATATGATAAATTATATAATACCATATTTTTCATGATCAGGAATCCGGAATCTTTGAAAAAAATGTTACACTTCAATTAACTGAAGAAACACAAACGTGAATACAATTCAAGGACTAAAAGAGATCAATTTCAAATGGCTTGATTATCTGAAGTGCTCTTTATTCTCTTCAAAGGTGAATTTTGGGAGTAGGGTGGAGCAACCCTTTCTTCTTAGCTTGTCAATGCTCCAGTGTGGCCCCACAACAGTGGATATGTTGACATAGCATTTTGGAGTGAGACTCCCAGTTTAGGTCAACAATCTTTGACTAGCAATGGTTTGAAGTTGCAGCTTGGGCTGTAGCTTTGGCTCTGAAGCCCACCTCCTTCCCTAGGCTTCAGGGTCCAAGCTCAAGCCTGACCCATAACTTTAAAGTACTGTCTATACAACTGTTTTTAGAATACTAGCATGACCCCCAAGTCTGTCAGCCCGGGATGGGAGGCTAGTTTCAAAATGCTGTGTAGACATCCCCTGTGTGCTGAAGGAAATTCAAAATTACTTAGGATGCATTTGTTTAGCATGCTCAGTGTTTCATTGTCTATTCTCTCTCCTTTTCTGATGTATACAGTTTGCATAAAAGAAAGCAAAGATTTGAATAGGTAAAATCATGGAGCAGGTCCTCAAGGAACCCATTCCTAAGCACTTGGAGGAGAGGAAGATGATCAGGAACAGTTAATATGGATTCATTAAGGGAAAGTCATGCCTGGCCAACCTGATTTCTTCTATGATGAGAAAACTGGCTCTGTGGATATACAGAAAGTGGTGGATGTGAAATATCTTGACTTTAGCAAAGCTTTTGATACGATCTCCCACAGTATTCTTGCCAGCAAGTTAAAGAAGTATGAATTAGATGAACAGACTATAAAGTGGATAGAAAGCTGGCTAGATCATCAGGCTCAACAGGTAGTAACCAATGGCTCGATGTCTAGTTGGAGCCCAATATCAAGCGGAGTGCCCCAAAGGTTTGTCCTGGGGCCAGTTTTGTTCAACATCTTTATTAATCATCTGGATGATGGGATTAATTGCACCCTCAGCAAGTTTGCAGATGGCACTAAGATGGGGGGAGAATTAGATACGCTGAAGGGTGGGGATAGGGTCCAGAGTGATGTAGACAAATTGGAGGACTGGGCCAAAAGAAATCTGATTAGATTCAACAAGGACAAGTGCAAAGTCCTGCACTTAGGAAGGAAGAATCCCATGCACCGCTACAGGCTGGGACCAACTGGCGAAGCAGCAGTTCTGCAGAAAAGAGCCTGGAAATTACAGTGGACAAGAAGCTGGATATGAGTCAGCAGTGTGCCCTTGTTGCCAAAGCCAATGGCATATTAGGCTGTATTAGTAGGAGCACTGCCAGCATTGCCAGAGGGAAGTGATAATTCGCCTCTGTTTGACACTGGTGAGGCCACACCTGAAGTACTGCATCCAGTTTTGGGTCCCCCATTACAGAAACGATGTGGACAAATTGGAGAGAGTCCAGCAGAGGGCAACAAAAATGATTAGGGGGTTGGGGCACATGACTTATGAGGACAGGCTAAAGGAACTGGGTTATTTAGTCTGCAGAAGAGAAGAGTGAGGAGGGATTTGATAGCAGCCTTGAACTACCTGAAGGGGGTTTCCAAAGAGGATGGAGTTAGGCTGTTGTCAGTGGTGACAGATGACAGAACAAGAAGTAATGGTCTAAAATTGCATTGGGGGAAGTCTAGGCTGGATATTAGGAAACACTATTTCACTATGAGAGTGGTGAAGGACTGGAGTGGATTACCTAGGGATGTGGTGAAATCTCCATCCTTAGAGGTTTTTAAGGCCCGGCTTGACAGTGCCCTGTCTCGGACGATTTAGTTGGGGTTGTTGGACTAGATGACCTCCTGAGGTCTCTTCCAACCTTAATCTTCTATGATTCTAGAGGCAAACATAGGTTTAAAAATGAAGGACCTTCCTAATGAGCGGCAGTTGATTTATGTCAACAAACAATATATGGGCTCGATCCTGCAAATAGGCATGTAAACGGAGTTACTCATATGCGGGAATGTCTCCAGGATTGGATCCCACATCTGAAAAACCAAACTTCTATTTATGTACATATATGGCCCTGTGACTGGGCACTCTATTCACTGCTAGGATGGCACCTTCTCTGGGCTGTTTTGGCGATTAGCTTCGCAAGGTTGATGCCCTTCCCCACAGTTGCACTCCATCTCTCTGCCTCTCAGTCTGCAGCCCCTCTCTCGCTCCATGAGCTGCTGCTGCTGCCAATTTCCTATGTTTATAAGTCCAGGCCCTGGACTTTCCTCCTCAGCTGAGCTCCTTTACTCAGTCCAGGGATTATTAAACCACCCGATTCCCCTCAACTCTGGCCTGTTAGGTTAATTAGCTCCCTTCTCAATCTACATTAACCCTTTCAGGGTAAGTGTGGAGTGACCATAGCCCCCTATCAGCATAATATCTGATGGCCTTACAAACTTTCTGAATATATCCTCTTAACACATAGGGGTTCTGTGAAGTATTGTTACCCCAATTTTACAGATAAAAATCTGAAACATGGAGAACAAGGTCACATGGAAAGTCTGGCAGAGACAGACTATCCATGTAGGTGAATAGCACATCATTGTACGTGCATGATCAAAGCAAAGCAACACCAGCAAACCTGGACAGTTGAAATTTGGAGAGGTTTTGAAATATATTAATTGGGCTAGAGGAGAATTTCTACCACGGTCAAAGACTTGAAAACCTAATAATTTCTAGCCCAAGAACTGAATCTAGATTTCACGAGTCTCTGTCCAGTGCCTTAACTACAAGACCATTTTGTTTCTCCCTTAAACTTGTGGATTTTACAAGCCAGGCAGAAACAAGCCAAACACAACTTTCACTCAAAATACTTGACTGTAATTTAAAGCCAGCAAAGTGATCTAGCTGTTCTGTTTCAGGTGAGCTACAGTGAAATCCTGACCCATGTTTTTAAAAAGTGCATTAAACAAAGCCACAAATGCAAACCAAAAAATCTGAAAGTATAATTTGCACTTGCAGTTCAACAGTTCATACTTGCAGCAGGTCAGTAGTTCAGAGTGCATGTTCTGCCATGTGGATCAAAAATATATAATGTAAAAATAATGCTCAAACACATCAGACCAGAGTCATCCCATACACAGATTAGAGGAGTAGTGGGTCTGGGATGAGGAAGGAGCTATGGGGCCTCCCCTGCTCCCCTTGCTTCACTTCAAACACCAGGCTGAGTGTTCTCTATAGACTCAAGCATAATGCTGCTGCACTCTTGTTCATTTTGGGAGGCAAATGCAATGGATTGTTCCTCTCGCCAGCCATCACATGGGAGTTCATAGCTCCTGCACTGTTATGTGGATGCATCCATCATAGGCAAAGGCCAGCTTGGCCCCATCATGTGTCAAAATGGTAGCTAAAAAAACAACAACCCTGCTTCCCTAAAACCATAATTACATTTTTCTGACCCAATTCACTTTGGATTGTTGCTAAGAAATACTGTTAAGATAGCTCACCGGATGAAATTATTCTTGCCATAATGACTCACTAGTCCAAGGAATAAGTGAGGCAGAGTTATTTTTTGTGGGGCTGGTGGATATGAGCATCATCCACTTTTACAGGAAATACGTACACTCCATCAAGATCAATCCAGTGCACTATGTATTCTAGAGAGCACTGAAAGAATTCACATTTATTCTTTTGAACACTGTTTCCTAGTTGTTGATGAATCTCATCCAAATTCCTTACATGTTCTCAGTAATTTATTCTATTGACCAGAATGCTTTCTAAGTAGCACTGTTTCCCTAGACTATGTTGTAAATTTGTGTCATTGCCTTTTGGCATGTAACAAGAGCAGAGACAATGCTGACATGGAAGCCACATGCAACCTTGAGGAGAACAGACGTGCTCATGAGACAAAGAAGCAACAAAGGAGGAAAGAAAGGGCAAAGCAGTCCAGACAACAACTATGTCTCCTCCAAGATTACACCTGTCTCTTCTATGGGACAATCCGCAGGACACACATTGGGCTTCTCAGACATGCAAAAACTCACCAATGAAACCCCTTGACTGAAGAAGAAGATTACAGCAGAACAGACTTTTTAAGTGTGATTATTGTTAGGAACTTCTTTGCCTCTTGCATAATCATATGCAAGTATGAACTGAAATGCTTGTCTCCAGCCAGGGTGGAGAGCAAGGCTTTGCTATGTGGTACAGCATACTGACTGGCATGCGAAAAGGTACTCAGTTACTTTGAAATATCCATGGGTCTGCACCTTCCCATCTTTACTAACAAGGAGCATAACTCAGACAAAATTTATGTGAAAGGGTGAACCTGTGGGAAGCCATTTTAGAGTCAACAGCTGCAGTGTTGTTAGATGAACAAAATGTGCATGACACAGTACAGTAGACCTACTTACCATATATGCAGAAATAATTTGGATGTGGGCTAGCATTTATTAAAATCATAGATCGTATGCGTTGACATCAATCAACTGTGGTCCACATGATCAACCTAGGATACACTCCCTTCGCTGGTACACAAAGGCACTTGTTAAGGAAGCCATTTAGCAGCACTATTGTTTGCCTTAATATTGAAACAATTAGCAACTGCTATTAAGAGCAATAATGAGGGTTGAATACACAGTGCACATTTAGGTGGGTACTATTGTTTGAGAATGAGCAAAGCAAAGCAGCACCCGCAAACCTAGATATGGTAGTTGAAATTTGGAAAGGTTTTGAAATATATTAATTGGGCTAGAGGAGAATTTCTACCATGGTCAAAGACTTGAAAACCTACTAATTTCTAGTCCTGGAATTTTAAGTGGGTCCTTGACTTACTTGGGCATTAGGTTAAACAGGGCTGTAAGTAACATAATTAAGGATAATATGAATCCAATTATCTTGAATATGTTGGAAGACTTTAGATGCTGGAATAAATTAAATCTTAATCTCTGGGGAAGGATTAGTGTGATGAGTACAACTCCATAGTTTAATTGTCACGCAGATGCTTCAGGGAAATATGTTTCCAAAACAAGGAGAACAGATTTGGATTTTATATGGAGGAGTGTAAACCAAAGGCTAAAGGATAAATTACAGTGATAGTCACAGCTCAGAGTTGAGAAAAAGGCTCCAGTAAGTGCTCCAGGACTCAGTGTGATGGAAGGAGCCAATGGGTGCTACTGATGTTCAGCATCTCTGTTTAGGTACTTAACTTTAGGGCCTCATGTTTGCAAATTTTGATTTATGAATTGGCAAAGGCCACAGAAAGACTCCATATCAGAGCTGGGATTAGTGCTTTGTTCTCAGTTGCTTGCGAAGGCCTGGTCTACACTACAGACTTATAACTACATCACTCAGGGAGGTGAATAATCAACATGCCTAAGCGAGCTAGTTATACTGACCTAAGTGCCAGTGTAGAGAATGCTATGTTGGTGGGAGAGATTGTCCCGCCGACATAGCTACTGTCTGTCAGGGAGGTAGATTAACTAGCCACGGGAGAAGCTTAGAGCTGAGAGTGTCTTCATTAAAGGGTTTCAGTGGTACAGCTCCCCCCTTTTCATCTAGAAGTCACGTTAGCTGCTCAGCAGAGGAGCTAGCTCAGCCTCAGGTAGTTGATTGATAGGGAGCTTATAATGGACTGGGTAGCATTGCTCCCATATATGTGAACTCACCTGGGGTCTTCTAAAACTCTCATGACTCCAGGGCTATGCTTTTTCTGGACTTCAAAGGACAAACGTGGAAGTACAGTAGCTGTGAGGAGAATGTGATTTTTAGGGAATAAATGAGATGATTTCAACCCTAAGCAACCCATTTCCAGCTATTTACATCTCCAAAGGTATGTTCACAAGGAAAAGCACTGGAAAACTATTTTTCTTAAAAATAAATGAAAGCTAAGTTTTACCTTTACATTGCTAGTTCCATGCTGTGACGCTGGCTGACCAGGTCGTGCTAGAGTGTATTCAAGACCATTAACGAATGCAGATCAAAGTAACAGTTAGATGTATAAATGTGTATTCAGATGTTTAAATTTCATAAAATGAATTGCTTTCACTTATCTGTTCCTGTAATATTGTAATAGAAAACAAATACATGGAAATAGTCCCGTAACTAAATAACTCATCAGTCACCAAAGAAGGCTTGGGGATTGTTAATGAAGGAGTTTATCAGAAAAGGTACTAATTCTAAAACATATAGCCATTGGGGGGATGATCTGAAGTCAGAGACTCAAAGTGCATTCCTCACTCCCATCAAAGGAAAACTCCTATGTGTTGGAGACACTGTCAGATTGCTGTCTGTGTGAAGAGACTATAAATATGAATTCAAAAAAAAATCCTTTATCTCTGGACTGTTTGGAATCTAACATGGCAGAATAACTGCATGAGAAGATGGAGATCCCCAGAGTTATTCTGGGTAGCCCTGAAAGTCTTTCAGGAAACTTGTAGTTTATTACATCATTGCCACCATTTGAAGTTACAAACTGTGATTCAACTGTTATAAGATTTTACTTGCTTTAACCTCTCAGTAACTCCCATTCTTTTTTATCTAGCTAATAAATCTTTAGTTAGTTTACAATAGAATTGGCTGCCAGTCTTCTCTTTGGTGTAAGATCTGGAGTACCAATTGATCTGTGTAAGTGGCTGGTCCCTTGGGACTGGGAGCAACCTGATGTGGTGTGATTTTTGGTTTAAGAGACCATTATCACAAAGTCCAGTTTGTCTGGATGGCAAGATAGGCTGGAGAGTCTAAGGGGCTGTATCTCCATGGTAAGACAGGTATAGAGATCCAGGAATTTACATTTGTTACTGGGTTGGTGAAAGCTAATTATAGAACACACACACAGTTTGGGGTGTCTGCCCTGGTTTTCTGACAGTTTGCCTACGCAGGCACTCCCAGTTGTGAGCTATTCCAGACAGCTATTCCAATTACACTTTCAGGTTGGTAAAAGGAGCCTCTGGGTCCAATATTACCTTATCCTATGACTGTACTTGGGGAATATACAGCAGCTATCGAACACCTGCAGCTGGAACACATCAGCTGACTGGGACTCATGGAGCTTGGGCTACAGGGCTGTTTAATGGCAGTGTAGATGTTTGCGCTGGGGCTCCTGGACCCCATGAAAAGAGAGGGTGCCAGAACCCAAACATCTACATCACAATTAAACAGACCTATAACTGAACCCCATTAACCTGAGTCAGCTGACATGGACAAGCTGAGGATGTTTAATTGCAGCGTAGACATACCCAGGAAGTGGCGTCAGGGTGGCAATTTGTGGTCTGGGAGAGAATCTGGGCCATGCACTCGTTCTGGGACAGAATAACAATTTCCCACAACTACTCTCAGGGTTCTCTCAAGATAGGAATGGAGCAACGAAATTCACCACCACCAAGGCCTACAAGCTAATCCACCAGAACTCCTGGTCAGCAGTATCAAATGCTGCTGAAAGATCTAAATTAATTGGTATGAACATTTTATCTTTGCTCTTTGCTAGCCGATCACCAGTAAATGTAACCGGTCCAGATTCTACCCCATTGCTGAGACTCTGATCCAATAGACCAGCATGAAGAAAACCTGAATATTCAAGAAACTAACAAGTTGCCTCACCACAATCTTCTCAATGACATTGCTCCAAAATAGAAAACTGGACACCAGTCAATAAGACAGATTGTCAGAATCAAGAGTTGGTTTCCTGAGCAATTGACATGCGAACCAGGATCCAATCACCTTGACTAAAGCACAGGCAAGATCAAAGGAACCTTGGAAACATGCTACATTTCCAGAGAGGAAATCAGTTAAGCAACTCCAGGGCTGGAAGGAGAAGGTTAACAAAACCTGGGGCAATATCTACTGTATGGGAGACTAAGACTATTCCACTTCCCCACACTTAGTACACCTGATCAAACATTATATTGCTGAAAATCTGTTGTAACCTAGGTTACATGCTTGGTATGATACTGAATCATGTTACACCCTTAACGAGAGTCAGAGAATATCAAGGACCTTAGATCCCAGGAAGCAAGGGGAAACAGACATGGCACCATAGGTGCTAGGTCTCTGATATACTTGGCCAGAAAAAAAGGACAGAAAAGAACAAGAAATGTGAAGGACGAGACTGACACTCTCAAGAATAGTAAGACGTTTCCTACTTCTTGCAACACCACTGATTGTAGCTATCTGGATTACCCTTTGCTCAGTTTATCGTGCATACAATTTCTTCTGTTTTAATTTGATTTTCTCTGTATACTCTTAAATCTTGTTTTATTGCAACCTTTGTGATTTTAGACTGTCTGGAAATTTCAGGTAATCCATATTAAAGCAGTTAACCTTCAACTTTTAAGTGAGACAGTGAAGGAAGGGTGCCTGAAGCCTATTCTTGCTCAAGATTTTTGGTCAAAAAAAGACAATGGGCTCATCTACACTACGAGTGCTTTACGGCACATCTATACCAACTATAGCTATGCTGACAAAGCCCTCTAGTGCAGACACTGGTTATACTGAAAAGGAAGTCATTTGCTGGTACAATTAAACTACCTTCCCAAATAACATAAGCCATGCGAGCAGAAGAATCCTTTTGCTGGTATAACTGCACCTACGCTAGGGTTTTTGCTGGCACAGCTATGCTGGTGCAGGAGGTGTAATTTTTTTCACACTCCTAGCTGACATAGCTATGCCAGCAAAGTTTGCCATGAAGACTAAGCCTAAGGGATTGTCGCCCAAAAAGTTTGTCACTACCAGTATTGCAGTTCTCCAGATGCTCGGGATGTGCCTAGGGACGATAGTTGAGAAGAGTGTTTAAGGGGCATTAGGATTCTCTCTTACCTTACACTAAAATAAATCCACAGAATTGACCAGATTCTGAGAAGTCAGACAAACCACACAGAGCACCCAACCACTAATAATTTTCAAAAACCACTCAGTTCAACTCTTAGTAATTTTTTGTGACCAAGACACTGGGAAAGAATAAACTAGCACTTAATGAACCAAACTTTGGGAAATGAAAGCTACACAACTTTAAAACGCTCCTTTGAGGTATGTATTCATCTAGATTGTTTATGTTTGAGAGACCATTATGCTGGAGATGTAAAAGGGGAGATAAAGATGATAATGTACAGTTTGGAGATGTAAAAGCATATATGCATATGAAAAGAAAATATTCAGTGCTCCAAGATGGATTATAGAAGTAATTTTGTAGCTTCCCCCAGACCTGTGGGTATTAAATTACACTAAAGAGAGAAATTGGTACATCCTCTACAAACAAAATGTGGATAAATTAGCATTAAGAACAGCTAGAAAAATCATATTAGGACACTGGAAAAGTGAATCAAATAGCTGTATTGCAGAATGGACATGAACCTTATCAAGTTTAGCAACACACTAGGGAGTATTTCAGAAGCTTCTGAGATGGGTTGTTCTGCATATAGACTACTCATATCATATATTCAGGCAGAAATACAGTATAAGGTGAAAGGGAATTGCTTACTTTGGAACAAATTTTTAGAAAGGCAAGAATAAAATTTATATGCCACCTCTTTTCTTTTTATTAATTATTTTAAGTGTGAAAATATTAATAACCAGGAATTCACTGCTTCTTTTTCAGAGTGCATATACATATATATGTGTTGGTATAGATGAACATATGACATCTACGTAACTAGCACCTATATATCTGGTTAATGAGGTTACTTACTCTCACACCTTAAGCACAAACAATTACATAAGCATACTCTCCACACATCACAAACCACTATATAGGGTGGGACATAGGCACCAACTCTGTGGATGCTCTGGGGCTCAAGCTCCCACCGAAAAAACATAGCGGTTGCTCAGCACCCGAAGGGCCGGATTAATCTTTAGTGGGTCCCGCCCCCTGCTCCACCTGTGCTCCATCCTAAAGTCCTGCCTCTTCCCCCATGATCCCGGCCCCACTCAGCCTCTTTCCCTCTCGCACGGAGGGGAAGGGGCAGAGAGGAGCACCCACCAGCAAAAACAAAATTCAGCGCCTGTGGGCTAGGAGAAGACAAACATACTGCACTGCACATGAGACTTAAATAGTACAATATATGGAATATAGTAGTAAAGTACTAAACATGGTGATACTCAACATCTGAAGTGAGATTCTGTGTTGTCCCTCTTAAGAGGAGTTGCATAGAACTTGCAGCCCAGGGACGAGGACTAAAGTGGCTTTGAATTACCCATGTGCCTTCCTGATCCTGTTTAGGAAATTGAAAGACCCTAACTTTGATAGCCCTGAGGGCCAGTCTAAGTTACGTCAGCTTCTAGGGTCTTCTGTAGGAGCCATAGCAATGCCCAGAATCCCCACAGCATTGTCTCATACAACCATTCCCCTATTACTACAGGCATAACCTGTATGTCAGTGGTTCTCAAATTTGCCACTCAGCCCCAGGCCCTGACACCACCCCACCCTTCACCCCCCAAGTCTCACCCCCATCCCCCAAACCCCACCCTCCCCATCTCTTCCCGTCCTCTGCTCACTCCATCCCCCATCCCTTCGATGCTCGATCTGCCCCCACCCTCACTCACTTTCACCAGGCCAGGGCAGGGGGTTGGGTGCAGGAGAGAGTGTAGGCTCTGGGAGAGAGTTTGGGTGTGGGAAGGGATGTGGGCTCTGGGAAAGTGTTTGGGTGCGGGAGGTGGTGAGGGGTGCAGGCTCCAGCCAGGCAGCACTTACCTTGGTTGGCTCCCGAAAGCAACTGGTACATTTTTCTGGCAGCAGCTCCTAGGCAGGGGAGCCAGGAGGTCTCCGCGCACTGCCCCTACCCAAAAGCACTGCCCTCACAGTTCCTACTGGCTGCAGTTCCCAGCCAATGGGAGCTGCGGAGCCAGCGCTCCGAGAGGGGGCAGCACGTAGAGACTCCCTGCCCCCGCCTTCCCCAGAGGGGCTGCAAAGACATGCCTTCTGCTTTCGGGAGCAGCACGGAGCCAGGGTAGGGCAGGCAGGGAGCCAGCTGTGCAGCCGGACTGGGATCAAAGAGCCAAAAAGTAAAATATGAGCAATGCATCTAGTGAAGCAATATGACTAAATTAAACACAGGCATAGGACAAACACAGAGTTCTGCATTTAGGATGCAAGAATCCCATGCACTGCTACAGGCTGGGGATCGACTGGCTAAACAGCAGTTCTGCAAAAAAGGACCTGGGGATTACAGTGGACAAGAAGCTGGATATGAGTTAACAGTATGCTCTTGTTGCCAAGAAGACTAATGGCATATTAGGCTGCATTAGCAGAAACACTGCCAGCAGATCGAGGGAAGAGATTATTCTCCTCTGTTCGGCACTGATGAGGCCACACCTAAAGTACTGTATCCAGTTTTGGGCCCCTCACTACAGAAAGGATGTGGACAAATTGGAGTGAGTCCAGCAGAGGGCAATAAAAATGATTAGGGGGATGGGGCATATGACTTATGAGGACAGGCTAAAGGAATTGGTTTATTTAATCTGCAGAAGGATGAGGGGGGATTTGATAGCAGCCTTGAACTACCAGAAGGGGGTTTCCAAAGAGGATGGAGCTAGGCTGTTCTCAGTGGTGACAGATGACTGAATAAGGAGCAATGGTCGTAAGTTGCAGTGGGGGAGGTTTAGTTTGGATATTAGGAAATACTATTTCACTAGAAGGGTGGTAAAGCACCTGGTGGGTTACCTAGGGAAGTGGTGGAATCTCCATCCTTAGAGGTTTTTAAGGCCTGGCTTGACAACGCCCTGTCTGGGATGATTTAGTTGGGGTTGGTCCTGCTTTGAGCAGGGGTTGGACTAGATGACCTCCTGAGGTCTCTTCCAACCTTAATCTTCTATGATTCTATGATAAGGGTGCTCCATTGTTTGTCTAAGGAAGAATGATATTCTGAACATGAACTGAAAGGGAGAGGATAAGAACCATGTTTTACACTTATCTGAAGAAATATGGCAAGTTTATCTATCCCCAATAATTTAGCTTATTATTCTTTGAACGCTGGCTGTAAAACTGCTGTATGTAAATATGTAAACCTTTCCCATAACCCAATTTGCCATACCTGGATTCTCTTGCAACGCAACCTATTCATAGTGATATATACTACTCTGCCCTGTAGAAATAAAGAAAAACAAAAAACAAAATGGAGATCTACCTATGGATCTCCAACACAGGAACATTTCACTCTAGGCAAATCATACATATGTATATACTCTTCCGCTATGCAAAAGTGCCAACTACAGTAGAATACCTCTGTGCTCATCCCTAACAATACTGACTTACATTTTTACTGTGGATTCCATGGGAAAGACCCCAAAGTGCTTTAAAAATCACTGAAGTTCTGTCATCTCCTTAGGGTAATGTAGTAATACTCAGCAATACTACAGAACAATTAGGGAAGGTAAGTGAGCCATGCCTTATTCATCTGAACCTGGAGGAATATTTAGGTAAGCAAAACATAATAATCCAAATATGAACTTGGCCAGGACACCTGGGTTAAAGACCTTAGTCTGTAAAAAGCACTATGGAACCTTTAATGACTCCAGGCAGTCAGGACTTTGGCTTTATATCTCATCTAAAAATGGGCACTTTCAACAAAACAGTACTCAGGGCTGTTAGCTCACTATTGATTCAGAGGGAAGATGGCCACCTACCGAATTACCAATACAACTTCTTGCAGTGCATGGATTTTCACTGAGGTGCTGGCCAGATCTGACATTGTTTAGTTTATGGAAATTGAAGAGATCACAGACTAATATTGTATGGCTGCAGGCAACTCAAGCTTTATTAGCAGTGAAAAGAAACTTTGAAGTGTCACACTACAGTTGAATTAGGAGAGAATGTTGTTTAACTGTATATGCACTAGAACTTTGAAGAGTCAAGATTGCTCACAGCACTATACAGCATTCTAGTGGCAATGTAGACTACTAAGCATGGAATGCTGGCCCCACTGAAGTCAATGGGGCTTGGATTTCACTCAGCGTGATGAACTGTAATTAGCTCTGCACACATTCATGTGGGAAGGTGCATGCTAAAAGAGGCTAAAAGGAAAGGAAGAGCACTCCCACTCCTCTCCCAGGCTGGGGAAAGCAGTTTTTCTCCAAAACTTCTTTTCCTACTTAGCTGGTACAGTAGTTGGTTGTTTCAATCTACTATAACCAGTGGGTGCAAGGATTACCTTTCCCTGCAACCCAGTACACCTCTGCAAGGAATAATCCTAGTTCCACCCCTTGTCCAGGCTAGTATTGGCAGTGGTACCAACGTCCCAAAAGTGGGTGGAGAGGAGTATGTAGGGGAGGGCACATTGCCATTTTTCATTCTTACAAAAGATATAGCTGGGACAAACCTGGCCTGCATTCCTCAGTGACATCATGGCTGAGCCTAGTAATACACCTCTAGGAGTCTCAGCTGATTCCAAGCACCTCTGTGCTGCGGTCTATTGCAACCAGCAGCTTAAAGCCAAAATCTGGCCATAAATATGTCAGCAAACAGAACAGCCAATAGTCTTAGATATAGTTTTTATATAAACTTTGACCTAAAGGTGTTTGGCTGAGAGCAGGAGTGTTCCCAAGGATATCAAGTATCTTAAAGACTGATGAGCTCCAGTTCTTACACTTCTCTTTACTCTTTGACTACAGATGTAGTCTTGAATTTAAAAGAGATGAGATTCCATTCCCTTATGTTGTAAACAAATCATTATTGAATCAGCATCATATTATTTAATCTCATTATGTAACTATGCAAATAGTAAAGCACTAAAACCCTATATAAAGTTTGGAACTTTTAAACAGAACCACAAACCTTCCATGTGGCATAATCATCATCACACAGAAAAATCCTTCTATGATGGATTACCAAAAAATATACTGGAAAATATAACAGTAATATATCAGAGAGAAAAAATCCTGAAGCTTGAAGATATTTTCCATTACAAATTAAATACACTTCTAGGGTTATTTAAAAAAAAACCCAACAATATCAAACCTAGTTCATTAGTGAAATAGGGAAGAGATTATTAATCTCCAAAGTGTTATATTGAACTTGCTGAAAAACTGAACACGACTCTGAGAAAGACTTGGAAATACCTATGGCAATTATTGATCAAGTGTGAGGAGAGTGCTACAGACAATGCTTATGCTCCACACTGGAGGTGGGGGCGCGGGAGTGAGGAGAAAAGAAAGGAAAGGTGGCAGCAATTAAAGTGAGTTAAACATTTTAACTTCAAAACACGCACATCCTCTGGGAAACTAAATGCAGGAATTGTTACAGGACTTTATATTAAGTTAGATTATCTACGGGAAAATATACCTGGCTAGATTGAATGCATCATCGATCAAACCTGCTCGATTACTGATAGAGATAGCCTGTGAGGAGAAAACCAGAAAAATGGAACCATTTAGGATGATAAAAGCAGTGCCATAGTTTGTACAGCTCACACATCAAAGCAGATCCTAGAAATGAAACTAGGAGCTTACCTCATGGTTCCTCATTAGTTTGTCAATTAACAACCTCCAATTCCTCACGTCATAGTTAACCCGAAAATAGCCAGTCTGATTGATGTTCCCCAGCAACCAGCTTGTCTCGTCTAAAGCAGCAATTCTGTGATGTTCTGGAACCAAACAACAATGTAAGGAAAAGATTATATTTTTTTAATTTGAAAAGGATTTAACATTGTAAAAGAACATGTTTTACTTATTTTTCCTTAAACGGAATACTTGTGGAAGTAAAATGATTATTTCAATTTACATAATCTTCATAAAAAGCAACAAACAGTCCTGTGGCACCTTATAAACTAACAGACGTATTGGAGCATAAGCTTTTATGGGTGAATACCCACTTCGTCAGACGCATGTATTCAACCACGAAAGCTTACTTATACTCCAATACGTCTGTTAGTCTATAAGGTGCCACAGGCCTCTTTGTTGCTTTTCACAGATCCAGACTAACATGGCTACCCCTCTGATACTTGACATAAACTTCATAAATCACTAGTAAAATATTTAAAAGAATAGATGTACACTAATGACAGTTAATTTTGTGGGATAATTATAATTTTCATCATGTGTTCTACCTCAAGTAATATAAAGGAGCAACCCAGTTTGGACCCTGATCTTCCAACTCAACCTGCACCCATGAGGATGCAGTTACAGAATCAGGACCTTGGAGAGGCATTTTTTTCAAAATATCCTTAATTAAGTGCCTGGGAAATCAATTGCTACTTCAAGACTTGGGGCCTGATTCCCATCTCCCTACCTAAGTTTTACACCAGCGTAACTCTATTGATTTAAAGGGAGTTATTTCTGGTTTACACTAGTGAAAGTGAGATCAGAATCAAGCCTTTGGTTTATAGGTAATTCTTAAATAGTTTTGTGCATAAGCAATGGGAGCAGGTCCTTTAGTCTCAGGTTTCTAACTGAAAGTGTTTCCAGCAGTTTGGTTTGCAGCCACTAGTCACTGAAAAGATCTTTTCATTTTAATCAGTTAATCTTACACTCTGTGTGTTTTTATTTTTATTCCTTTTTAAAATTTCAGCAACAATTTAGGTCTAATCCCATGAACACTTCTGCAAGTATTTAACATTGTTTTCAAGGTGACTACTCATGTGCTTGAAGCATTCACATAAATATCTGCAGGACAAACACATTCCACATTCTAAACTTCTCTAACTTCAGTAAGATTGCAAGGAATGCAGGATCAAGCCCCAAGTGTCTCACAAAGAATGCCTTAATTTAGTAAATTATTTTGATTCAACTAATTATTTTCCTTTAACTAGGATTTGCTCGAAAATCAAAAGGTGTTTTTTTTTTTAAATTATTGCCACACAAAGCACTGTAAGGTAATTTAGCTTGTAAGCTCTTGATCAAAGCTACAGCCTAATATTTGTTTTCCTTGTCATCTTTTTTAAAAAGAAAACTACATGCAAACTTCTCTTGGACATAGTTCCAATGGGAAACTGATCAGTGTGGCTGAATTATATAAAACTAATGAAATTATGAAGTGAAATGCAAATAAATATGGTTTGATAATTCACATGCCATCTAATGCTAGATACATTGACATACTAGACTACCTGGTTTTCACGTACGGTATTTTTTGTAAAAAGTAATTAGTGAGAAAGTAAAAAGAGATTAAAACAATAGGTGTAGGGTACATGTGACACCTCCATCTTAACTATAACTCCAGTAGCACATGATAAGATATACGGCAATAATCAAAATTTTAAGGTGCAGCAATACAGACCACAAAAACCCTGATTCTACAAACACGGAGCACATATGCAACTATGTATACTTGCAGTTATGTTATATATATGAGTTCAGTTAAATGTTTGCAGGACCAAAGCCTCCATAAATTATTACAACACAGTTCTGTCACTGATAAAGTATTTCTAGTATTGACATTTTTTAAAAACACTTTTTTGGAAGTTGCAAAAGACTTATCCAATTCCCTACTTGTTATTTCTCTGCTAAGGCTTATCTAAACTTGCACTAGTTTAAACAAACTAGTTTAATTAAAGCAGTTTATATAAACTGGTGAAAACTCCTATGAGGGCACAAGTATATTGGTATAAAACTGTTTACATCACTTTGGCTTGCCCTGCAAATTTATGAGGGCAACCACGCCACTATAAGCTAGGTTTAAATTGATTTAAGAGTTTCAATGCCCAAAGTTTCACAAATTTAGCTAGACTGGCTTAAAAAATCACACTTTTATTTAAACCGATTCAATTTTATGTGTAAACAAACTAACTCCTTAATTATACAGTAGTATAGCGAGGAACAAATGTAACAGCTTTGGACAGGAGTAAAGGACATATTAACTCCTTACTCTTGTATGTTTCAGTTACCCATTGGCCATACCTATCCTTATTAATACAACCATGGCTGGCACAGAAGAGGATGCAGAGGGACTCTGTATCCAGAGTCAAAATGCATGAAGATACCCGGCATAACAGGTAACTGACTGAAATAAGATCTCCACGCTTAAGATATGATCTTAAAATTATGTTCTTCTCTCTTCAGAGAAGCTACCAGGATTACTGCAAGGAGGAGAGGTTATGGGTATGATTCAGGGTTACAGATGGTGGTGTTCTCTCCTACATGTCAACTGATGGAGCAGAACAGTGGTGGGAGAGCTGTTTGTCTGCAGTGGACCCATCCATTGTGAGTTATAGCTTTGTTCTGTACTTCAGAGGTGACATAAGCCAGTATTAAGCTCATCATGCTTTTTAGTAAATGAAAATTCAATATGGCTATTTTTACTGGTTATATTTATTTCTGTGTATGAGTTTTCTGTTAGTAATTGTGCTTTAATTGCTGCAATATTTGAAAATAATGACTCGTAAATGGTTAATTCATACCATTAAATTAAATCTAAAACACCTTCCAAATTGGCAAATGATCTAAAATTAGTTAAGAACCAATCTTGTCCAATAACCTGCTATAACTAAGTGCAGACTATCTGGGTAAAGCAGGTGTCTGATAAACTGAAGGGAACAAATATATACACTCCCTTCTAATAAAAGGAGTTTCACTTGTAGCTTTTTGTCACAAACTATGTAAGCTATTTATGCCACATGACCTGATACAGAATGATACCTGGCAGTCCAAGCTGACTACTTCATAATATCCTCCTCCATAAATATCAGTTGTAGGATGTGTCATACAGAGATTGCTCTGATACAGAACAGCAGTATTTTTTCAAAAACTGAAAATATTATCCCTGCTTTCAGTCAGTTTTAACTACAATCATAACCTTTTTTTTTTTCATAAGGCCATTGATATTTGACCTTTTCAAGCAAAAGGGGACAAGAATCTTTCCATGCCATCTCAGCTCAAACAAGCAAGTGGTTATTGTAAAGAGTTGTCTGATGCATGTACTTCACATAATTCTATATAATTTACTGGAATTTGATGTCTGAGCCTGTGTATATTCTCATGAATTTCTATACACAAAGTTTTCCTTTTCCTTCATTTTCTGGTGGCTATGTACAACTGAAAACCACTATACACATAGGCAATATCCCCACTTATCAAAAATATATTGATTAGACTATCACAGTAGCAACACTACAGTTCAGGAGAAGGTGGCATCCCTTTCTAAACACTATATTCAATCATTCATAAATTTCTCAAAAGATATTTCTTCTGGGCAGAAATATCTCATTACTGATTGCAAAGATTGATTTTTAAGTTCAGACTAAACTATATAGTTATTTTTGAGTTTTAGGGAAATAAAAAAATGCATCCTACTTTTTTTCCTTTACAAATATTTTTCAGTAGGTATTTTCACTCTGATCGGTCAAAAAATATTTTTGCTTTGAAACTTTAAATTTGGCACATACATACTGGAGTCTTGTGAAGAATTGATTAATTCAGGCAGAGTGAAGAGGTCTTAAAGTTGGGGTTAATTACATTTGCTTTCACTGTATATGACTCTTGCAGTGGAAAGGGACCTTAAAGTGGCCTTAGTGATAGGCCTAAGGGAGACAAGGCAGATTGTTGTTTTCACACGAGTTAACATATTAAGTTAAAGACTGTGGGAAAGTGAAGGGTTAACCTTTACCTGCTAAACTTCTTGTTAAACCTCAGGTCACCTTGTCTTCATTAGATGAGATCTTGCAGGCTGATCACTTCGAGGTTCTAACCTCCTACTAAAAGGTTCTGCGGTGGGCTCAGTGCCCATTGAGATCAGTAGTTAACAGATGTTGGGCACCTCATGCAGGGGAACTCAGCACTTGCAATACATCCATGCCCATTGAGCATCCATCTGGAACAGGAAGTGCGCATTGGATGCTGAGACAAATCATATGGGCCCTGTCTACAAGCCGTTTTGTATAATGATTAGACCTAATTTTGGTTAGAAGTGATCATTTTCGGACTACATAAATGGTTAAATTAGGCATGGATAGAAAGCAATTTTAATGCTAGTATTGCTTATTCCAACATTCCCACATGAATACAAGCCAATACCAGTATAAGGCAGACATTTATTACCAGTTAGAGATGCGTTGACAAGTTTCAGAGACACTTTTTTTCATAAAAAAAAAAAGTAAACATGGGCTAAAAAAGTTTTGAAGATGGTTTTGCTAGACAGGAACATCTCAGTTCAAGTTGACTTTTGGTGTGCTAAATTTTTCTAATTTTTGGCGGGAAAAAAGATTCAAACCAAAACAAGTCAAAATGAAATATTTTTATTTAAATATGATTGACTATTATTTTGATTGGATTTGCCATATCTGTTTTCAATTCACGTGTGGAAAAAAGTTGTTTCTGCACCATGTATTTTCATCAGATGAGTGTATCCATTAACACTCTCTAAGGGTGTGGGAACTGATTCTATTTTATCCACATGTGGGTCGTAACAGTAAAGCAGCCAACTCTTGTTAGTGTCCTGTGCTCAGTTGTTGGGATAACAGGAGAAGCTGTGATTGTGAAATTGAACGTGCATCTTTGGTTGAAAGGGAAGCAGTCGGATTCCAGGGTACTTGTGACTCTCTGACCTCGGCCACACACCGCGTGCTGGGGTGCTGCAGTGAAGCAGGGGACATATTCATTGATTTTGCCTCACTCTAATCCTGCCCATCTCCTCTCACCATAGTTCGGACAAATGAAAAGAACGTGGAGAGCAATTCAGGGTCAGACTCAGCACCTGTCAATGCTGCTCCAGTAGAGGGCTCCAGTAGAGGCAATACTGCACCATCCCTCACATGGCTCCCAATCTGAGAGCTCTGTTAGTGGCACCAGCAGACCCACGGGCAGCATGTATAAGAGGCCCAGGGAGACTAAGCCTCCTCAAAATAGGCTAGCCATGCAGGAAAGTTAATGCCACGGATGCGGTACAGGTAATCTCCCTTGGGGGCACGCTGTCCTGCCGTCTTTGAAATGCTGGAAGTGAAGTTATGTAGAAGTGTGGGGCATGACAGGTGCCTGGACCATGGCCCTACCCGTGCTCCCCCTCGAGGCCCCGCCCTTGCTCCACCTTTTCCCCCTAGATGCCTCCTGCCTGCCACTCACTCCATTCTGCAGCGGAGAGGAACGTGTGGCCGGGCAGGCCTTGGGGGAAGAGGTGGGGTGGGGGAAGGGTCTTGGGGGTGAGGCCACAGGCCAGGCGCCAGTGCCCCCCCACTTTCTAGGGAGCTTCTGGTGCTCACGTATAAGCCTCCCCAAACAGAAGACTCACACGACACCTATGAGCAGAGCCTGGCACGAGGCTGCACAGAAGCAGCACTCTTCTATGCAGAAGTTTAGAGTGGGAAAAGAAAGACCAGCTCTTGAGACGTGGTTTGCTCAGTGGTGAAATGGTTGTGGAAGCTCAGCATCATGAACCCAAGGAAGTGAAGGGAGGGAACCAGATTGCCATGGGGAGTCAGCAGCCTAATATTATAATATCATAATGCCACTATGCAGACAGCTTCTCCAGAGAGGAATATTGCCCTGGGGCACAATCAAAAACTCAGGGGGCAGGAAGTGGTAATGATTAAGAGGTGGAATTTAGCACAGCTTCAGTTAGTTTTGTATCCCCTCCTGAATGGCCTGAGGTTGATTCTGCTTTAGAGGCTGACCCCAGCAGGCTATTGCCAAAGCACCAGCAGCTACAGCTCCCTCTAAAATCTTGCTCCATTATTTCCTCTCCAAAAAGGACGTGGTTGTTAGTCATGGCTCCCATATGTGGGAAAGATTACTGCTCCCATATGGACATAGTTTTGGTGCGAATACTGGGGGGAAAGTGTTCCCACAATACATTTGTCTCAGCAACCACTAACAATAATTGAACAGTCCCAGTCTTTTAAATCTCTCCTCATATGGAAGCTGTTCCACACCCTTAATCATTTTTGTTGCCCTGGTCTGTCCCATTTCCATTTTTAATATATCTTTTTTTAAGATGGAGAGACCAGAACTGCATGCAGTATTCAAGGTGTGGGCATATCATGGCTTTACATAGTGGCATTATGATATTTTCTGTTTTATCATCCAAACCTTTTGTAATAGTTCCTACCATTCCATTAGATTTTTTGACTGTTGCCGCATATTAAGCAGATATTTTCAGAGAACTATTCATGATGACTCCAACATCTCTTTCTTGAGTGGTAGCAGCTAATTTAAACCCCATCATTTTGTATGTATCACTGGAATTATGTTTTCCAATATGCATTACTTTGCATTTATCAACACTGAATTTCATCTGCCATTTTGTTGTTCAGTCTCCTAGTTTTGTGAGATCCCTATGTAATTATTCACAGTCTGCTTTGTACTTAACTATACTGAGTAATTTTATATCATCTGCAAAATTTTCAAACTCACTGTTTACCCCTTTTTCAAGATCATTTAGGAATTTGTTAAACAGCACTCGTCCCAGTACAGATCCCTGGTGGACAGAGTTATTTATCTCTCTCTATTCTCAAAACTGACCATTTATTCCTATCCTTTGTTTCCTATCTTTAATCAGTTACAGATCCATGGTAGGACCTTCCCTCCATGACAGCTTACTTTGCTTAAGAGCATTTGGTGGGGGACTTTGTCAAAGTCCAAGTATACAATATCCATCCATTGGATCACTCTTTTGAGGGGTTCTTTTGTTGAACCCCTCAAAAGAATTCTAGTAGATTGGTGAGGCATGACTTCTTTTTACAAAAGGCCTGTTGACTCTTCCCCAACAAACCATGTTAATCTATGTGTCTGATAATTCTGTTCTTTACTATATAGTTTCAACCAATTTGTCTGGTACTGAGGTTAGGATTACTAGCCTGTAATTGCCACGATCACCTCTGGAAACTTTTTTTAAAAATTGCATCACATCTCCTATCCTCCAGTCATCTAGCACAGAAGCTGATTTATGTGATAGGTTATGTTCCACAGTTAGTAATTCTGCAATTTCATATTTGAGTTCCTTCAGAACTCTTGGTGAATACCATCTGATCCTGATGACTTACTACTGTTTAATTTATCAATTTGTTGCAAAACATCCTCTACTGATACCTTAATCTGTGACATTTCCTCTGATTTGTCACCTAAAAAATAATGGTTCAGGTATGGGAATCTCCCTCATATCCTGCATAGTGAAGGCTGATGCAAATAATTCATTTAACTTCTCCACAATGGCCTAGTCTTAAGTGCTCCTTTGGCATCTTGATCGTTCAGTGGCTCCACTGATTGTTTGGCAGACTTCCTGCTTCTGATGTACTTAAAAAAAAAATTCCTATTAGTTTTGAATCTTTGGCTAGTTTTGAATCTTTGGCTAGTTGCTCTTCACATTCTTTTTTGGCCTGTCTAATTTTACTCTTACACTTGTCCTTCCAGAGATGATGCTCCTTTCTAGTTTTTTCAGTAAGATTTGACTTTTTTAAGTATGCCTTTTTGCCTTCTTTTAATTTATTATTTAGACATGGTGGCCTGTTTTTGGTCCTTCTACTATCTTTTTTATTTTGGGATATACATTTGATCTGAGCAGCTATTGTGGTGTTTTTAAAAAATTTCCACGAAACTTGCAGGCACTTCACTCTTGTGAAAGTTCCCTTTAATTTCCATTGAACTAGATTCTTCATTTTTTGTATAGTTTCCCTTTTCTGAAATTAAACATTACTGAGGCGGATTTCTTAGATATTCCCACCCCCACCCCCAGGATGTTAAATTTTATTATATTATAATCGCTATTACCAAGCAGTTCAACTATATTCAGCTCTTGGATCAGATCTCCTGTGCCACTTAGGACTACATCAAGAATTGCCTCTCCCCTTGCAGGTTCCAGGACTAGTTGCTCCAAGAAGCAGTCATTAACGGTGTCTATAAACATTATTTCCACAACCTATCCTAAGGTGACATATACCCAGTCAACATGGGGAAACCCGCCATTATTGAGATTTCTTTTTTTTTATAGCCTCTTATCTCCCTGAGCATTTCACAGTCACCATCGTGGTCAACTGATCAGTAATAATTCCTACTGCTATACTCTTATTATTGAAGAATGGAATTTCTATACATAGAGATTCTATGGTACAGTCTGATTCACTTAAGATTTTTACTAGATATGGCTCTATGATTTCTTTCACATACAGTGCCACTCCCACCAGCACAACCTATTCTGTCATTCCTATATATTTTATACCCTGGTATTACTGTGTCCCATTGATTGTCGTCATTCTATCAAGTTTCTGAGATATCAACTATTTCAATATCCTCATTTAATACCAGGCACTCAGGTTCACCCATCTTATTATTTAGACATCTAGCATTTTTTATACAAACACTATACAATTTGTCACTTTTTATTTGTCTGCCTTTATGTGATGTTATTGAATGGGATTCACTTTCATTTGACTTTTTCTCTTCAGTTCCCATCCATGCTTTATCGACATCTATCCTCTGCTCTTTACTAAGATATAGAGAATGTGCATTAATAGATCCTCTCCATCGATGTATCTGTTGGAACTGTGTGCTCTTCCACAGCTGTCAGCTTTTCCCCAAGCCCTTAGTTTAAAAATTCCCCTATGACCTCTTTAAGATGGGGTGACCAGAACTGCAAATCTGGTTCCAGTGATCTGGTTCTATTTTGGTTTAACAGGAGCCCATCCTTCTTATATAGGGTCCTCCTTTCCAAAAAGGTTTCTAATAATCCGGAAACACACCTTTTTATAGCATCATCTCATCCATGCATTGAGACCCTGCAGCTCTGCCTGTCTATCTGGCCCTGTGCATGGAACTGGAAGTATTTCAGAAAATGCTATCAGCTGGATTTTAATCTCTTCCCCAGCAGCCTAAATTTGGCCTCTAGGACTCTTTCCTATCTCTTCCTATATCATTGGTACCTACATGTACTAGTAACATTACTGGCAATATGTGCCCTTAGTGAACAGGATGCTGCGCTTTCCATGAGCGGGTTTGAAGAACAGGTTACATCTCAGAGAAGCTGCATGCTGCTGCAGAAGACTCAGACCCCTCGTGCTCTCTATTGGATTTGTCACACTTGACAATGGATTAAATCAGAAAGTCCGCGCACGATGGTGGCTTCCGTCACATCTCTTGTCCCACTCGCGGTCTCAGTCTTGTTGTGAAGGAATTTCTGGAGATGATACTCATCTGCAGGCATTGTTGTTAACAGCCTGGAAGATCTGTGGCTACTTCAGCTGGTTCTAGTCAGCAAGGTGCACACTTAGAAAATGCAGGCCTGAGTTAACTGCAGACCTAATTTAGTATCTCTGCCCTGCAATGGAGATGATCCGAGGAATGGAAAACCTGTCTTATGAAAGGACACTCAAAGGGCTCGGCTTGTTTAACCTAACCAAAAGAAGGCTGAGGGGAGATATGAGCGCTCTCTATAAATATATCAGAGGGATAAATAACAGGGAGGGAGAGGAATTATTTAAGCTCAGTACTGATGTGGACACAAGAACAAATGGATATAAACTGGCCATCAGGAAGTTTAGACTTGAAATTAGATGACGGTTTCAAACTATCAGAGGAGTGAAATTCTGGAACAGCCTTCCAAGGGGAGCAGTGGGGGCAAAAGATATGTCTTGCTTCATGATTAAGCTTGATAAATTTATGGAGGGGATGGTATGATGGGATAGCCTAATTTTGGCAATTAATTGATCTTTGACTATTAGCAGTAAATATGCCCAAAGGCCGGTGATGGGATGTTAGATGAGGTGGGATCTGAGTTACTACAGAGAATTCTTTTCTGGGTGTCTGGCTGGTGAGTCTTGCCCACATGCTCAGGGTTTAGCTGATCACCATATTTTGGGGTTGGGAAGGAATTTTCCTCCAGGGCAGATTGGCAGAGGACCTGGGATTTTTTCGCCTTCCTCTGCAGCATGGGACCTGGGTCACTTGCTGGAAGATTCTCTGCACCCTGAAGTCTTTAAGCGTTATTTGAGGACTTCAATGGCTCAGACATATGTTAGGGGTTTGTTGCGGGAGTGGGTAGGTGAGATTCTGTGGCCTGCATTGTGCAGGAGGTCAGACTAGATGATCATAACGGTCCCTTCTGACTTAAAGTCTATGACTCTAACCAGATGGAGCTGGAGATGGTGACCAGGAACTCCACCTCTTACAGGCTGAAGTACCTGACTAAGCAGAGAGCAGCAGTGCAAACTTGGTACATTCATACCTCCACACACATGCAGCCCAGCCTCTATTTGTCACATTCCCACTGGGTGCTCATGAAGAAACTAACTGACATCCAACAACACTGATGAGGCCACAAAGTTGGTCACCAACGATGATATGGAGATCAGTCAAGTAATTCTCTCACTGCTTGCTGGAGATAAAATTAACACACATAAAGAACCTCTTCCATTAACAGAGTGACAGTGCTGGAAAGTTGCTAGTTGGAGTCATGCTGCCTGCTCTTTTGGAAAATTGTCGTCTCCAAGGCAGCAGGTAGAAGGAGTGCTACTTGGTGTCAATATATTTAGTTACCCATTTCAAAAGTATCCTGGCTTCCTTCATCTCAGGCAACAGCGAGGCAGACATACTCTGCTTGAAAAATCAATTCTGAGGCATTGCCATGGCCCTCAAGATGTGGGCAGCAGCACCTTCACCACCAGAAGTCAACATTACAGCAAATACTAGAGTAGGACACTAGTACTTCCATGAGTACACAGGGAGAGAGCAACACGCCCTTTTGTGACAGTGTGGAGGATTTTGTTCCGGTTGACACTGCCTCCTCCGCTCTTGGGGAGGAGTACACTGCTACTGTGGTGCAGAGGGCAGTGGCAGGATATGCCAAGATATCAGACTAGTGCCCACTAACTCAGACCCTCTTCGTTATTGGCAGCTGAATGTGTGGACAGCATTTCATCTCTTGGCTGTGTGTCTCCCACTTTTCTTGCCCACCATCAAGCATGTGCTCAGAGCAGTTCTTTAGCACAGCAGTCGCTACAGTCTCCAAGAGGTACACATCTGTCTGTAGGGAATGGGAAGAGCTTTCATTCATTTACACAAATAGACATCAGTTTCCTCAGGAACATCCCTCATGGAACATGCCAGCAGCAGCCTGATGAAAAACCCTGAAGCGATGCCGGTGGAGGAAGAGGAGGGCTCCGGAGGGGATTTTCATTACTTGTCCCCTTATTGCGCTCCAGACTCAGCCTCTTCCTTTCTGAAATGTTGCAAGTGGAGGAATGTCCGTCAGAGTCCACCTTGGAGTTCACAGAATGGATTCCTAACACCACAACATAGTCAGGCACCAGTCCCAGTACCTTTCTTGTGGACTGACTATAATTTGCTTTAACTATTGCACTGGAGAGCCTCAGACAGAGGGAGATACACCAACCTGCAAGCTGTGGAATTACTGGCACAAGAGACAGACAACTGTATTAAGTGTAGGCAACCTATGGCACAGGTGCCAAAGGCGGCACGCGAGCTGATTTTCAGTGGCACTCACACTGCCTGGGTCCTGGCCACTGGTCTAGGGGGCTCTGCATTTTATTTAATTTTAAATGAAGCTTCTTAAAACATTTTACCTTATTTACTTTACATACAATAATAGTTAGTTATATATTATAGATTTATAGAAAGAGACCTTCTAAGAACCTTAAAATGTATTACTGGCATGCGAAACCTTAAATTAGAATGAATGAATAAAGATTCGACACACCACTTCTGAAAGGTTGCCAACCCGTCTTAGAGCATTGTGCTTATGGATAACCTGATGAATCTCTCTGGCCCTCTCTCCCTCTGTCTCATCTTTACTTTTGCCAGTTCAATGCTGTGGCAAAACTGGAAAGTTCATGGTTGCTGGCTTCAGGATGGGGCCCTGGGTGCACCCTCCAGCACCTTTGAGTGCCTCTTGTGGATGTGGCACCACACGGTGTTAGTCTCAGAGTCTCTCCTGGCTACATGACAGTGGGGAAGGAGCTTTTTCACAGTAGTGGTAGAAAGCCCCATCTGACTCCTGCCCTAGCAAGAAGGTACATCTATCACCTCTATGCACCATCACCCCCACCTTCTCACCATAATCTCCTTTCTGAGTCCTAGGGGATTTTATTTTTTCATTTATTTTGGTCGGTGTGTCACTGACCCATCCTCCTCTCATTCTGTCCCTGACTAGTTGACACTGAGCTCTGTCCCACAGATAACTGAATTCAGCATGGCACTACTGGACTTGCTCTTCTGAGTTGAAGAAGCCTGAAGCCTGACTCCCAAACCAGCTGTTAGACCTCTCAAGCCTCTTTCTCTGGTTCCAGAATTGCTTCTAGACAACTTCCAATGACAGGACTACAAACAGGACTCCTCCTCTACAATATGGAATCCCTCTGGGATACCCCACAAATTAACAAGCCTGGAAACTGCCTCCTTCAGACTCAGAACACTTCCTGGAGCAACAAGCACATCATCCCTGTATCAGCTGCAGAAAACCTCCAAGGATTCCTCTAGCATCAATCATTGTATTCTGCAAATACAATGGGTACAGCGAGTTACATGGTTAACATATCCAAAGTTGATGTCATCATTTTTATTGAGGTATCACCTAAGACCCTACTATTCTTGACATTGTAGAAACACGCAAGATGATACCATCCCTGCCCTGATGAGCATACAATCTAATTTGGAATAAGACAACCAGTGAGTGAGAGGTAGGGGAACGACAAGCATAAAGACAGCAGATCATCATCACGTTGAATAGCTACGCACACCACTTTATGGCTCTGAATCATTTGCAAGTTGTTTTAAAAGTATAGGCAACAGACATCCCTGATGACTGCTCACTATACCCATCATTACTTTGTTGATTTCTTATAGGCATCTCTGAGTAGATCTTAAGGAGAAGACTGTAGTGGCTTTTCAGATTAGGTGAGGGAAGGCATTCAGTGAGTAAAGGGCAGCAAGACAGAAATTGTGCAGCTGATCATGGAAGACACTCATAAATGAGTTTTCCAGGCTGGCATCAGTGGCAGAGGGAAGGATGTGTGTGTGAAAGTGAGACTGTGAGATTGATAGTTATATTGGCCTGATCAGCTCCCACTTCAGTCAATGGGAATCTCACCATTGACTTCAGTGGGAGCTGGATCAAGCCCTGAAGGACAAGAGCAGATAAGACAAGGATAAGATAAGGATGAGGCAGAGTGTGAAGGGGCTTGAAGTATTGCAAAGTATTATCACTGTGGCCAACTTAATGCTGCTGTGGGAAAAACTAACATCTGCATTTCCTGTCTAAATTCTAGAATGAAAATTACACTGGTCCCAGACCCCAATCCTAGACCAGTGCCAAAAAAGAAGCTAGATCATGGGAGCAGTAATAAAATATTAAGGTCTGATACATCGTGAACAATCAGGGCTAGAAACACATACCTTATAGCACTAGAAAGTTGGGATTCTCATATTTCCACTGCTATACTAGTATACATCATTCATTTCTAGCCCTGCAGCTTGCTAAGCTCTAAGGTACTATTATCCCTTACTGACCTGTAAAAGAACAAAAAGGAAAAGACAGGCACACACAGGCTTGGCTATTTCTTCCTTCCAGTTCTATTTACTCTGGAAGGAAACTCAGAGGCTGTACCTTTTCTGTACTGTCAACTGGGTCAATTCTTCTTCTACTGCCCAGGCATGTATGGCTCCTTCTCTTCCACTTCTTTTAATCGTATCATACAACTTCCCAACTTTTTCTTAATTCATTTCAATTCTGATATAAATTCAGGAGCAGATACAGCATGCACTGTCAGGGAAAGAGAGGACTGCTTTCTAACATTTGCAAGATGGTATTCTTAGTGGCTTTTGGGTGATAAAAGGCATTGGCTTCTAGCTCTAGCTGTTCTCAGGATAGTGGTTGTTATTATCATGTCAGATGGTAATCAGAATAATGCTCCAATGTCTAGCAACCTACCAGGGCTAGAAACACTTTGGGAGATCAATAAAAAGATTTTTGGGAACACTAAATGTTTCTTAGCACCGGTTGTGGACAATTGATCAAATTTGAAAAAACAACAACACAGTATTCTTTACCTGAATATTACATTACTGCATATTTTGCATTTATTAGTTTACAGATTTTATATTTAGCAGGTGTTTTATTACAAAGATATTTTATTTAGCTTTCATCATTCTATATAGGGAATTGCATTTATACAATAATTTAGTATGTGATGTCAGACATAAAATAGCTGCTTTGGAACATCTTTTTGTTTAAAACCTTTTCTTTGCACCATCTAACTTTTGTGAAAATTACCTGGTTCTTTGCTCTTCTCTCCCCTCATCCCCCCCCCTCCCAAATTATCTTTCTTGCAGTTCATTTTCAAGCACCTGTAATTGGGTGCTTAGCAAATAAACAATGACCTAGCATCAATTCTGACAAACAGTTCAAGAAAACACATGTATGCTTTACAAGATTCCACTGTGAGAAAAATTTATTTTTACCTGATTTGTTAGACACCCATATAATTGCCTCTGAAGAGATGTGGCTCGTATTTCCTACTGCAATTGTTAGTGGAATCTGCCACAAGTAGCTGCAAGACAAAGGAGGAGGATCTAAGAACAAAAATACTGAACCAATTCTTCTGACTCACAGCAATCAGGGATCACATCAAAGAAATCACAACACAATTTCAGTAGCAGTAAAGATTTTGATTCTAAGAAGTTACTCTGATTTTAAGATGAATATGATAGCAGTAACAAACCAACGAAAAAGTCATTCATCTTAAAAAAAAATGCTGAATTAGATTTTTCACAAGCTACAACACAAGAGACTTTTTCCACAAGGTTTCTAGTACAAGGTTTTTATAAAAGAGGAAAGAATGACCTCCTATAAAAAGATGACCACCATTCATTCATTCCTGAAAAAGAGAAACTCAAGGGGAAAACATGCTTTGGTTTAGATGGTCCGCTAAGTTTAAAAGCAACCTAAAAGCACTGCCATTCTTTTAGCGTAACTTCTTAATGTGTTACAATAGGCTTTCATTACTAGTAGATTATGACAGTAAAGTTAATGGGCCTGTTCCTCTACTGACTTGCCCCTTCTGTTCTCTTTTACACCTGGGCAAATTACCCTTCAGATCTGGACATGTGCACCTGGCACAAGTGTAAGGGAGGGGAGATCAAACCTCAGCATCATCACAGTGCACAACCACATCATTCACTGAATAAACATCAGTAATTCATCTAAGATCTTCATATTGTTTCACCCCAAAGAGAAATTACTACACACTGTATATCTTTTCTCAGGAGATGGAAAGGATTCCATTAGGATGGCATTATTATTACCTCTATTTCAACCCCTCACAACCATCTCGAACACAAAATCCTTCACCCAGCTTGGGAGAGTTATAAATGTTTCCCCTACAGAGCCTCCCTCCAGGTGTGATTTTTAAATCAATTTAATTAAACTGATGCAAATGTGTGTGGACCAGCACTTAATGTCCAAACAGCTCCATGACCACCAGTATTTGTCACCGCAAAATGAGTTGGTGTTTAGAAGTTTTAAACTGCAACTATCACTCCTCTGAGATTTGCTCATTCAGAAGTTTGCCCCACTTAACTATATGCAATACTTAAATGTGTCACAACAGCAATAAACATGCTTGCAAACAACTAATGGTCTGCCAGGGAATACATCTGTCATACAGTGCTAAAAGTTACATGCATCATGGAGTGCATAGCACTGCATTTCTTCAGTATATATTCAGAGAGAAATGGTGGACTCCTAAAAACGAATCTAAGGGCTTCTCTACATTGTGGGGTAATGTGCACTGTGAGGGTCTGATTTTTAAAGTACATTAAGGTGTTGTGAATTAACTGGTCTGTGCAGACCCTGCTGGTATGCTTTAACATACTGCTGTTTGAAACAGTACTATGTTAAAGTGCAGTAGGGGGGCAGTTCTCAACTAGGAGTCTGGGGCCCCCTGGAGAGATGCAAGCAGGTTTCATGGGATCTGCCAAACAAGGCCAGTGTTAAGATTCGCTGGGGCCAAGGGTAGAAAGCCAAAGCCCCGCTGTATGGGGCTGAAGTCCAGGGTCCCAAGCGCTGCCACCTGGGACTGAAGTCGAAGTCTGAGTTTTGTGGGCCCCTCTATGGTGTGGAGCCTTGGGCAATTTGAATTATAGAAGATTAAGGTTCTAAGAGACCTCAGGAGGTCATCTAGTCCAAGCCCTTGCTCAAAGCAGAACCAATCCCAACTAAATCATCCCAATCAGGGCTTTGTCAAGCTGGGCCTCAAAAACCTCTAAGGATGGAGCTTGCTTGCTACCACCTAGCACTGGCCCTGGCTTTTATATGCAGAAAAACAGCTGTTGTGGCACTGGTGGGCCATGGAGTTTTTATAGCTAGTGGGGAAGGGGCGCAGAAAGAAAAAGGTTGAGAACCTCTGCACTAGGGAACCTTTAGTGAGCACCAGCAGGGGCTACACAGACCAGTTAATACACATGTTAATACTCTGTAGAAATCACATCCCAAGGATGCATTACCCCACTGTGTAGACAAGTCCTTCTGTTCCTCCACTATCTTCAGACGGCATCAATGTTACATGGATTATTTGATTCCTTTGCTTATTACAATCCAAATGTCTGATTCAGCAAATACTAATGCACATGAGTAGCTTTACACACTTGATTTCTCACATACATAAGTGTTTGCAGCCTCCAAATTATCCAGATCCAAATAGGGCAGTACATCTGGGACAAAAATACTCAAAACACAGCTGTTCAATGGAGGAAGATACCTGGAAAGCAGCAATGTTGGAAGAGCTGTGAGTCACACTGGAAGGCAAATGAGATATGAACACACAGTGTATTGTGGCAGCAAAAAAACAAAACAAAACAAAAACCAAGCCAGCATGAGTTTGGCCTGTGCAGGTAATGGCATTATGCCACATAGCAGGGAAATGACAGTCCCTGGCTAGCAGCCAGATTCTGATATCCTTACTTATTTTGAATACGAACCTACCCTATGAGTGGTCCCATTGAAATTAATGAGATAACTCATGGAATAAGGTGCTAGAAAGTATGAGTAAGGATATTAAAATCTGGCCTTAAATTACTCTGGGAAATACCAGACCTTTATAAATATCCAGTTCTGGATACCACAGTACGAAAAATACATGCAGAACCTGGAGAGAATTCAGAGAAAAACAGCAAAGCTGTATGAGAGGCTAATATATGAGAAAAGATGAAATATATTCTATAAATATTGCTCTTGTAATAACTCGCTCAATGTCAAGGCCCAGTGACAATAATAAATGTAAAATAGCAAAAGAATAAAAAGACTGTCACATACTAATTTGGCTGCCTTTTTAAAAACTTATTCTCAATATTTTGAGAGGAAATGTCATGTAATAGATGCTAAACTGATTATACTTTCTGTATATAAGTAGATTGAATATCCTGTGTTGTTTTATTCAAGTAAATGTTACGCTTTTACTCAATGGTTTGGATAACAGAAAAGAACAACAAATCTCAGTAAAAATATTTAATAATATAGCTATTTTAGAGGTTTATTTTAATTTGTAAGACAAAAAATCTTTCTGTGCTGATGTGGCTACACAGCAGATAGTCTTATAACCGAGTCCTGTTATAACACTTGAAATTAATGAGTTCCATTCAAATATATGGGGCCACAGAGCACTCTTCACAGAAAAACTGTTGGGGAAAAGGGTCATTCCTTTTGTACAGCACCAGTCCTCTCCTTTACTTGTCACGACAGACTCTTGGCTGGGGACCCACAAAGTTTTGAGGCCAGGAAGGGGAGAAAAAGCAGGGACTCTGATGGACTCTCTGTCTCTTCTCTAGTCAACCCACATATAGACAAGTTGATGTGTGAGGAGATGTCTCCTCTGTGGCTCCTACTGAGGTAAAGACAAAAGCAGCAGGACGGATTCAGGCTGTGAGGATGTGGGCCAGAAGAGTGGCACACAGGCACAGCAACTCTTGCAGAATGAATCTTATATCTGTGGAGCTATCTTATATCTGTGTACAGATCCTCAGAGGGCATGGATTTTAGATCTCTCAAACCTGCCTACTTCACAGGCCCCCCAAATCCCTTGTCCTTGAGGATTTGTTTCCTAGTACAGTGGTTCTCAACCAGGGGTATGTGTACCCCTGAGAGTATGCAGAGGTCTTCCAAGGTGTACAGCAACTCATCTAGATATTTGCCTAGTTTTACAACAGTCTACATAAAAAGCACTGGCAAAGTCAGTATAAATTAAAATTTCATACTGACAATGACTTGTCAATACACTGAAAGGTAAATATCAGATTTATGTTCATAGAATACCAGGGTTGGAAGGGACCTTAGGAGGTCATCTAGTCCAACCTCCTGCTCCAAGCAGGACCAATCCCCAGATAAATTTTTTGTTCCAGATCCCTAAATGGCTCCTTCAAGGACTGAATGCACAACTCTGGATTTAGCAGGCCAACACTCAAACCACTGGGCTACCCCTCCTCCTGATAAAAATGGTTTATTTTATAATTATATGGTAAAAATGAGAAAGTAAGCAATTTTTCAGCAATAGTGTGCTGTGACACCTGTGTATTTTTACGTCTGTTTTTTGTAAGCAAGCAGTTTTAACGTGAGGTGAAATTTGGGGGTACACAAGACAAATCAGACTCCTGAAAGGGGTACAGTAGTCTGGAAGGGTTGAGAGCCACTGTCATAGTGGACCACTGGTTTCTCCGTAGGATCTGAATAGTGCGGATGTTAATGAGTAAAAGTCTGGTAAACTACCTTCTCCCATTCTCCAGCTTGTGCCATTCTATATGTAGTATTACCCCTTAATTGGCATACATGCTTGGCTGCTTCCTCATTCCAGCTTTTTCCACCTTTAATGTGCTATAAACCTGGGCCAGCTCTTCCACTACTGCCCATGCATAGCAGTCATATGTGGTTTCTTCTCTCATGGTTTCTCATCAACACTGTGTCTTCCAGCTGTTTGCCTTCACCTGTATAGTTGTAGGACCCTGGTGAATTCCCCTCTTTCTCTATTTTTCCTAATTTTTTGAGGGTTGATAGAGTGAGAGGAGATGGAAGCATCTCTCTTATTTTCCTCATGTGTTATATCTTACATGTGTATCTGGTGTAGAAAGGAATACTGCTCTCAGCTACCAATTACAGTGAAAAATTGGAACCTGTCCTCGAAGACCAGGAGACTAGTCTGGAATGGCTTAAAACAAACCAGTTGGTTCTTCCACCCTCAACCATATGCCTGTAGGTATAGAACAGCTGTTATGGCAGCATGCTCAGATTTGGGGGAAACGGAGCGTTATAGCTATTCAATTCACACATAATGCTGAAAAGCTTAAGCAGGACAAACACGTAGGTCCTCTTGGGTAAAAAGATGGTTATCTTCACAGCAGATCAGTAAAGTGTGAGGATCCTCAGGGATATGAGAGGAATTTAAAGGAATCACCTGTGAGGATGAGGTAGAGAGAAATTTGAACTTGGAACAGATGTGGGAAACACATGATGGAACTGTAAAGTGCATAATGTCGCACATTCATGAATATCTTGAAGAGATGTTTGAAAAATGGGAATGCTATTGAGTGTTAATGCAAATAAACCCATTATTGGTACAGTAGGCCATTATTCTTGGAAGTAGTTAAATTCAAGTTGTAGTTAAATTCACAATTAAAGGGAATGTACTGCCGCTTTTTTTTGGTGGCACCACTTCAACACATAATACAGAAGCACATTAGTATCTACATTCAATTTGCAGAATAATTCAGAGAGACTTGTTTGATATAGTAATATAATTTAGTAACTGTTGGGATGCATGTAATACTAGACGCTAGACAATTATGCTGTGCTTGGATTATATAGATTTTTCTTGAGCATTACACTATAAATACATATCTTACATTATTGTACTTTATCTCACTCAGAAAAAATCATATTTGTGATGAATATTTGCTATGTCTTAACTTATACCAAATAACTAACAGATCCTTCTATGGAAAAATCCAGAGATTACAAACTAGCTTGCAAACATTATGCTTCACATTTCTTATCTGTGATGAATAGTAATGCTATAGTAATGTTGGATTTCCAACAGAATAGTTGGCTGGTTTCTTTAGAAAAGCCAATAGAGGGGCAATAGTTTCTTTGCTGACATAACAAAAATCTCAGGGTCATTATAAAGAAGAGGCAAGGTGCTTGGAGTTTCATATTTTGCACAACTCTTGAACTACTTCTTTACAGTAATTAACCTTTTTTCCAGCAATTTTAACTCATTTTTTCAAGATTTATTTCCCCATTGACTTCAATAGACCAGGATTTCACACATGTATACTATATTTTTCCATTCCCATTTCTCTTCTCTCTGTTCCATTTTTCCCAGTGCCATTTTTAAGTTGCAAAGATTAGATTTTTGTTGGTAAATGTTGGTAAGCGTCAATTTCACCGTACACACACAAACCAGTGAAAAAATATTTCCATCAATACTAATCAAATTTACTAAGGCAAAGTTTACAGAGAAAAATGATGCTTGAAAATGTATTAGACTTTGATTTAAAGATATTTACCTTGTATATTTTTGACATGTGATGTTGACAATTTGTGTTTTAATGGTTACAAAGCTTTAACTTTTTGAATCTCAATGACTACTGTCATTAAATCATTACTGTATGACCCCCTTGCATTGTCTGATCCTCTCTCCATAATTTTATGCAACTGTGAAAATTTAAAACGGATACAAATTGAAGAAGATGCTTAAAACCCATAATTTTGCATAACTGAAAAATTAAATTGACAAAAATCTGAAAAATGCTCACAAATAAACATCAATATTATGCATCAAAATTATAAAACAATAAAAATTGAATTCTGCCAAGCCTAATCATTTCGGATTTTTTTTTATGGTCTTTAAATTTCATTGGATTTTTTTCTCTCTGTATCTCTCTGCCCCTTTAGCAGATTGCCACAGCTTTCAAAGTCTTGAAAGTTTGAGTGAGTTCAGAATTAGTTAAACAAATTCGCTCATCCCTAATCATAATAGATAGTTCAATGAATATGACTGCTCGCTATTCAGGGGCATAGGATTCTAGACTGCATTGATGAGAGCATTGTAATTAATACAATTGCCTCACGTAAATCAATGATCTGCATCTAATGTACTGCTTTCACTGTTGGTTGCCTTCTTTAAAAAGGATATTCCTGAACTTCAAAAGATCTAAAAAGAACAACTAAAGTGACAAGAGATTGGAGGGACTCAGAAATAAGAAAGATTTAAAATCTTTGATTTCTTAAATTTGAAAGAAAGGAAGTACGAGATGACATGACAGAGGTACACAAAAACTTAAATGGTCTATGAAAACGCAGTCAATTTTTTCCTCTAGCCTAACAACAGAAGAATAAGGGGACAATTAAATAGAATGGCAGCAGGTAGAAATCTGTGGTATTCTCTCCAACAGGGAATTACTGAACTTAAGTTTAACGGTATTTTGAAAAGGATTGGAGATTATAAATGAACACATAAAATGCAAGCATACTAGTAGTAAAAGGAGGGAATAGTAATTAAAGCAATGGATTGTGGGGGAAGAACTTGACTGAGTTCCCAGCTCCGCTGCCAACTCATTGTATGAACCTGGGAAAATCACCAGCTTTCAAATTTTCAAGAATGGTGACTGATTTGGGGTTCTCAATGTTGGGTCTCCAATGCGAGACAGCACCAGGCTGATTGAAGAATTGTGCATCTACAGCTCCACATGACCTCAGATGAAGCTATGGCTGCCTGGCATCTCTGGACAGTAAGCTCATGCTGTCCCAAATTGGGATTGCTGAAACAGCAGCATCCAAAATCAAATGCCACTGCTGAGAATGTCAGTTTTCACCTCTCTGTGCTTCAGATCCTGGACCTGTTCAATGGAGATAGTAATATATATCCATCTTTGTCAAGAATTTTAAGATCCTAATTATCTAAGCTTTACATCATCTCCATGAAGTACATTCCTGATTATCCAAATAGCATGGGGGATGTGGATTTTATTGAGAGTCTGGTCAGGAGTCTCTGCTCTATTATCTGAACTTCCATATTATCTGACTAGTTCCTGGTCCCTGTGATGGGGTGTAGAAGTCCCACACCAGAGAATCAAGTGTTAACGAGCTGCTCTGAACCAGAAGGACCCACCCAGCTGTAGCTTCTGGGCATGCTCACAATGGGGGCAGGGCTCAAAAGGGTGCGGCCCAGCTCAATCAGATTGGATAGATCAAGAGAGTAGCCCCACAGGTGGCTGCTGCAGGGAGGCCTAAGGGGCTCCACACCCTCTGGACCTGACCCTACTGCAGGTCCACCGAAGGCCCTCATGGAGACCAGGAACAGAGGTCCGCAAGTGAAAGAAAAGCCTGCAGATTACTGCAAGTAAGAATCCCCCCATCATTTCAGAGCCAGTGCTTGTTGTGGCTTTGGAGGGGGAAGAAGCCGCGGGAGGGAGCGGACCAAGGAGCATCCACACCCCAGGCCGCATATCTGACCAGTCAGTCACAGGGCCGTGGGTTGGAATCTGGTGGAACAGGGAGGGCCCAGCTTCCTCGACCACCAGCCGCAGACTCTTGCCTCTGGGCAGTACTGCCACAGATTCTTGCAGCTAGGTGATATTGCTGGGCTCAGACACCAACTCCCCTGACAACCGGTGGTGAATGAGGGCATCAACCCAGTCCCGATAGAAAGACAGATCTACCAACAAAAGCAGCTCAAGGGAGATAATGGATACAGAAAAGCTGCTTAAATGGACAGTAGAGAGCCAACAGCAGCAGGTAGCTCAGCAACAGCAGCAACAGGGTCAGCTACGGCAACAGATAGCTGCTCCACAGCAACAGCAAGTGGCCCAACTACAGCAGCAGGAACTACTCCACGAGCTGGCGGCAAAGCATCAGAAGCAAAAGGAATGCCTAATCCAGCAGGTAGCAACACTCTGGAGGCCCAAGGGGGCATCTAATGTGGTGGCACAGAACCTCAGATGATGTTCCCTCTGCTTGGCTGTCCATCAGGCTTGTGAAAATGGGTCCCAGAGACAACCCAGCAGCCTACTTGGTCACCTTCGAGTGGGTGGCCACCACAGCATGCTGGCTGCAGGAATACTAGGCCATCCTCATCGTTTCATATTTGAAAGGATTCACCCAAGCAGCCTACAGGGATCTAGATCCCATAGAGATGCTAGAGTACATTAAGGTAAAAGCAATTATTCTGGACTACAAGGATATCAACCCTGACACATTCCATGAACAATTCTGGAAGAAAATGGACCCACTGGGAGCCCAGCCTGATGATACAACACCTGTGTTGGGCTGGCTGGATCCCGAGAAGTGGACCAGAGTACAAGTAGCAGAAGCTATTGTGCTGGAGCCGTTTGTCCAGGTTCTCTCAGATGGCAGGAGAAAATGGGTGAAGCACCATAGACCAGTGATATTGGTGGAGGCCATAACCCTGATGGAGAATTATGTGGCAGCTGAGAGTCCATCTCTCTGACACGTAGGCCTGGGGCTGAACTCTGGACACCAACCTCTAGCAGAGGTCAGGCTAGGAGAGGAGGCCAAGGGTTCCCAAGCCAGCCACTCTTCTACAGGTCACCCATTTGGGAGCCACACTCCCAAGAAGGGGGGGTATGTCCACTAGGAACCCCCACAGCCCCAGATGAGGGACAGCCAACCGCAAACTGAGAGGGAACTGTTTAGAGTGTGGACAGAAAGGACATTTTAGGCAGGGATGCTTCTTACGCTATGGATAGGCATGGAAGGCCTGCTCCAGGGCTCACAGACGGAGCCAAGCCAAGATGCTTATCTCAGTATGGGTCAGTGGATTGGAGGTCACAGGCCTGATAGACTTTGGCTGCAGCCAAACAATCATACCAGAAAATGTAGTACAGTCTCCCAACATGTTGGGCGCTCCCCTCCACCTCCAAAGCACACATGGGGCTGTACAACTTTACCCCGTGATGGAAGTGAAGCTGATGGTAGGGTACCGCACCACACCAGCTGGATGGGGCTATCAGCTACCTTCGCCTACCTTGTGTTATTAGGATGAGACTGGAAATATTTTGGGGAGGTCCTGAAATGGTGGAGCAGAGGCCCCATAGTGGAAACCAGCCTGATCCTGGAAATGAGAGGGCTCATGGGCCAAGGTAAGGGGCAGAAGATGGTAGGGAAGGCCCCTCCTGTCAGCCAGGAACATCAACCTCGCAGTCCGCTAGCTCAGGTGCCCACAAAGGTGTAAATCTCAAGTGGTTACCAGAAGATGACGATTTTGTGCTAGAACAATGGGAGGTCCAGACACTGAGCAAGGCATGAGAGCAGACAGCCGTCTCAAATGAGGAGGAAGGCAAATCTCAGTGACGAAAACAGTGGGCCCCAGCTTCAAGCTCCAGAATAAATGGCTTTACAGGGCAACATGAGACCCGCCCCCCAAACATAAGAGGTTTGGCTTTACTTCAGCAGCTATCTGTCGCAGACAGCTGACATTGACAAGGAAATTCAACACTGCCTCCAATGCACCTATGCAGTTTTTGGACTGAGAAAATGTGTCTTCAAAGATTGTGATATCAAGAATCAAACCTAGCTTCTTGTGTACCAGTCTGTTGTTATCCCTACTGTTCTATGTGGTGCCAAAACCTGGGTCACATAAGGTAGACACTTAAAGGTTCATGAATGATACCACCAACAGTGCCTCCGCAAAATCATCTGAATCAAAGGGGATGACCAGGACACCAACATCAATGTTCTGTCCCAAGCCAAAACTCCAACACTGAAGCTATGCTCAGACATCACCAACTCTGTTGGGCTGATCATATTCTTCAAATGCCAGACAATTGACTCCCAAAGCAGGTAATGCTCTCACAACTGTGCCATGGTCAATAAGACAAGGAGTGGGCAAAAAATGTGCTTCAAAGACACCCTTAAAGCCAATATGAAGAAGTGCAATATTGACATATACTCATGGGAAACCCAAGCCCTCAATTGACCAAAATGGAGACAGAGTGGCAAGGATCCCAGTATTTTGAGATCCAAAGAAAGAAGGAAAGAACACACCACAGCGCAACTCAACATGATCTGCCCTTTCCACTGAGAAAAGTTTGCCCCAACAGTGACAAGATCTATGGATCCCGGATCAATCTCATTAGTCACCTGCAGATCCACCAGCGATAATTCTCTATCATTCAATGGAAGACAAGAATCCTCGAATTTCAAGGGATCAGTCATATATCAAAGGAATTCCATTCTTTTTTGGACCACTGAATCACTCACCACCCTTTGATTACAGAGAGCAGCATGCACCTCCATTCAGACAACAACCACTGCAGCAGTGCCAGCCATACCATTCATCTCCTGACTGAGTCCCACTATCTGGCTCCCACATCTATAATGCTCTACACCAGCTTCCAGGACCTATTCCCATTCCCTAAAACAGCTACCCATCCTTACCAATTCCTCCTCCCTTACTGTTCTGCTCCACCCCACGAACACTACCCACCTGACTCCATACTTACCCCATTTGAAATTATAACATATCTCTATGCACACAAGCAGACTAATCTCTCCCTCCATGATTTTTTTTAAAATCAGGAATATGTGGGTTAATTAACATAGCTGTGCCCAATAATTCCTGAGAATTAGTACATGAAAACATGTGGAAAGCAACATAGCCCACAGCAATAATAACAATAAAAAAAAAGCAGAAACTTTTTATTGTCAGCCCAACTTCTCTAAGTGTGTGGGACTGCAGTCACTGTGTAGAAAGTCATAACACAATATACCAATTTTATCCTCTTTAGTATTTAGCACACTACAACATTAACAGTTGTAGCCACACTGCACATCAGAGTATGCTGAAAGTTTCTATGGTGGGAAACAATCCAAGTGTAAAACGTGAAATGCATTTGGAAATCACAGGTTAAATTAAAACTGGCATTTCTGACATCATTGCTCACAGCAGCAATCATGCTGAAAAGTAACATCAATGCAGGAACACACATTAGCAGACTGTAAGGGCATTTTATATTCTGATTCCATAATGTAACATGTAAAAAAGAACTTCTACAGACAAAAGTGATACAAAATGCTGAGGAGACTTCTGTGCCTTTAAGAGGGAAAGCGATATATTGGGCAGAGTGTGCACTGGGCAAATTAGTGGCAATGGCCAAAGGCATTCTGCCTGCATGGGTCTGAGAGGATGTTTGGGAACACTATTACAAGCAGCTCTTGTATCTATTAGTTAGACATGTAGCACGCACTCCACATAGTGCTGGCTCCTGACAAGCAGCTGGTATGTGGATTGCCTCAGGAAGAGCACAATCACTGACATTATGTTTGTTCCCTAGTGAACATGAGTGTACAAGTAGTGGGAAGGGGCTCCCTGCACCGTTTTTCATGTCAGCTGGAGCAGCCAGGATAGAGCCCTTTACCCAATAAAGAAACTTTTAAAGTTTTTTAGATATTTGTACATATATGCAGTAGTTTTGATTTTTTTTTATCCTATATTGTTCATTTCTTGCATACCATACAGAATACAATAACATCCCACTACTTCAGAATTCAATTCTGCCACTCTTATTCATGCTGAATGCCCATGGTAGTAATCAATGTAAGCAAGAGTGGCAGAATCAGGCCCTTCGGTGACAAGAAACTTATGTGCAATCGCAACTATAACGTGTGCTTAATATGCCATATACTATAAAGGTGAAAGACATAAAAAGAAAACAATCTTTTGAGCTCCTCTCAAAAGAGAGATGGGAAAGTGGGTGAGTTTAACCTTTATTCTCGAAGTAGGGCAGTTGTTGTCTACAACAGGCAAACAATTTAGTAAAGGAAAACTGTATTGATGTGTACATACACCCAAAGTGTCATACAAATAACAAATGGGGCTACACCTGGCAATGTTTTTTATTATTTTACTTCTCATTATTAAAGGGGCAAGCGCTACCCTTTCTTGCAAATCTTGAATAAATGAGTTTTGTGCAGGGAGTTGAGAGGAGGTTCAATGAGAAATAAATCCCCCAATCAACCAGACAGTTTGAAGTGGAGTGGCTACTTAGCTACTCTCTAGTTCACATGGGGCATAAATGATGTTGGACCTGTGAATCTGCAAAGTGTTGGGTCTGTTGGTTGCCTCCCTAACCAGGCCAGGCCACTAACCTTCCCCAGGACCCCCACAGAGAGAGGCACCATGGAGCCAAACTTTGCAGCACATATGGAGTGTAGGGTCCCCTTGTGTGACATACATCCTTCCGCACAGCCAGTGAAACTATGGTGGTTTTACTATGTTTAGGGCCTTCTATATTCTTCTGAGGTGGTAAGAAGCATTTCCCCTTTCCATAATGTATGATGAAACAATAAATATGAATTATCAAAACTGTGCCCATGCTGCAGAAAACACTGCACATTTGCAGTGACACCAGGAATTCCCGCTGGGACACGAACTGTGGCTGAATAGCTCCTGGCCCTTCATCTCAGTCAGAAAGTAGCAAATATATTTTTTAAATGTAAAGAAGTTACTTATCTATTTTTAAAGAGACAAATTCTGTGTATTTTCAAAAGAAAAAAAACTCTCCATATTTGAGAGCTTCATGTTTGTGCCTCCCCTTCAATATGGAACCAAAATGGTTTATAGATTTTATCGGAATTGATTAGCTCATTTTCTAGACAACAGATTATTTTTCATATTTTTTTTTGTCAAACCTGTGAATCATTCCTGTAGTGATGGATTATTCTAGCTATCTTCTCAGTGCCTTGAAATTATGGTTCTCTCTGTCATGAGGAAAACCCACTGAACCCTGTCATATGGAGTATCTCTTCATTTTGTGCAGTCCTGTAATGCCAGGACATGTTCTGTCCTCAGATATGCAGACATGACTCTGAGTCAGTGGAAGTTTTGTGTACTCATTCAAGGGCAGAATCTGCCCTGTGCACCATAAAGTAAGAGTTATGGACTTTTCCTAGGAAAGCTTCAAATTAGAACATTATCTGTCATATCATTATGGGTCTGACCAAACCCCATTGAAATCAATAGACTTCCATTGACTTCAATGGACTTTGACTGGGGCCTGTATACTGTGGCATTCCCCCGGAATAGGAGTCTGTAATTTCTTATTTTCTCTCAATATTTCCCACATAAAATATCTTCCAGGGCTATGTGTCCAGTAAAATCCATGTTCATTTGTGCATAGAAACAGGATTGTATGAATTCTATAGTGTTTAAGCACAGTGATAGTGCTTAAAATTGCATAAATCAAATTGTATGCACACAAAGAAGTCACATGTTGAATATCTGGCCCCTAAAATACAGCTTTTCCCCCCTTCTAATTATAGTATGTATGTGGAGTCTTGTGTTAGACTAGGAAAAACAAACATATACACTCTACTTCTTATCGACAACAAAAATTTAAAAATTCTCATCTGTATTGGATTAGGCAGCACTCAAGCAAAATCACTTTCAGGGGTATCAAGAGTATTCACTCTGCCATTGAGTCCCCTGGAAACGCAGCTTGTTGCTTTGTATTGTTCTGCATATGTTTTTAGAGAAAAAAATTAAGTGTGGTGTTTTATACTGCATCTTAAATAAGTAATTATGACCCAAGTGCTTTCGCATAGAGAGCAGAAAAGACATTTTTACAAAACTGTGGTTCTTAAATATTTCAGCTCTCTCTTTTATTTATCAAAATACATCTGGCCAGACCTATTCTAAAATAAGTCTTTTTAAAGCAAAGGAGAGTCAATGGACCTGGAGCTGGGCCCCAGACAGAGATCTTAACCTCCCAGAGCTCTGGGGAAGTGTGGCTAGCCTTTGTCTTCATAAGCAGCTGCAGAAAATTCTTGGGGGAGGAAGAGTGTGCTGAGCCCACCCCACACTCACCCTGGAGCAGGGAGAGGGGGTAGAGAGAAGAAATAAAAAAAAAGGATCCAAACATCAAGTACTTACTCACCACAAAGCCTATTCTCTCAGGGGAGAGGCAAGGAGGTGTAAAGAGAGTTAGTGCACCAGCCTTCAGCAATTTGAGTTCAAAACTGAATTTAGGTCACAAATGAAAGTAAGCGTATTAATGGTCTAATTTTAACCCTCAGCTATCCACATCCACACAAAATCACTACATGGCTGGTAGCCTTTGCTCATAGACTGGAGTAGCAGAGTTACTGAAATTAAAACTGAGATGCACTGACAAACATGAATGGGAAAGTTTGCAAAATGCTTTCAGTACTATACTTGTTTTAAGTTATCTAAACACTGTTTTCCTGAGTAATAAAATTCACTCACATTATCTGCGGATGTACACACACACACACACGTATACATGTATAAATACATACATAATTATATATATAGTGTTCCATGACACAAAAACCACTACACAAATAAATATGATATCTAGGTAAAGGCCACACCTACAATACCGGCTATCAATGCAGTGGTGTCATAGAATCATAGAATATCAGGGTTGGAAGGGACCTCAGGAGGTCATCTAGTCCAATCCCCGGATCGAAGCAGGACCAATTCCCAACTAAATCCTCCCAGCCAGGGTTTTGTCAAGCCTGACCTTAAAAACCTCTAAGGAAGGAGATTTCATCACCTCCCTAGGTACCCCATTCCACTGCTTCACCATCCTCCTAGTGAAAATGTTTCCTAATATCCAACCTAAACCTCTCCCACTGCAACTTGAGACCATTGCTCCTTGTGCTGATTTAGTGTGTCTGGTGAAGACATGATAAGTTGATGGGAGAGTGCTCTCCCATCAACATCTGCACTCCACCTTCCCGAGAAGTGGTAGCTATGTCGACGGGAGAGTGTGGTGTAGATACCACTGTAAGTCAACCTAATTTATGTAACTGAAATAGCATAACTTAGACTGACTTACAGAGTTAATATAGACTAGCCCAAATTGTTCTTGGAAGAGTAATACTGAACTATGAGGCACAGACACTTTCCAGCCACACTATATACTTTTTCATCTTTCTTGTTCTTGAACAAATATAGGGTTTGTGTCAACAAAGTATTAAGCATACACTTAAATTTAGCTCCCACTGGGGAGCTAACACTATAGCCAATGAAATAACAATTGACATGTACCATATTTAGGTAGGAGTTCCACAACATCCATGGCACATGAAACAATGGAGAATAAATTTACAGTGTAATGTTTTTTTTTTTAAATACAAACTTTCTTACAGGAAAATTGTTCCATAAAACCCAAACATGTCAAGTGAACATCTGCACCTAGTTTTACCTTTTGATGACTTCTATTGTCCTCCTTGTGACAAGTCAAGATTCAGAGAATGACCTTGTGCATTCAACAAGAGAGGTGAAGACAGCAGCTTTTAGACTAAATAGCAGACCTGTACACATCAACCCTAGCAGATAGTTTTGAGTTTGCTTTCAATTTGATCAGACAGGTCCTGGCCCCAGAAAAGCAACCTTAAAGAGACCTTAACTAGGAAATGTCTGGAAATCCTGGGCTGGTATAAAGCCAGCATAGTCAGCTAACTTCAGCCCTCTTTGGCACTAATAGTGCAAGGACTGTCTTGGAACTAGCTTGGAACAGGGAGGAAACATTCTGGGAAGTGTGTATGATGCAAGCTACTAGGGGTGGGGCCAGAGAGCTAAGTGCTCTAGCAATCCCAGCTGAAAGACTAATCCCTAAGGGACTGTTCTAGGTATTGTAAGTTATAGCAGCTATGTGGCTGCTCTAACTTGCCCTGAGGTCTAGTTTGCATCCAAGATCAGGGGAGGCATAAAAGTTACATTGGGCTTGTCTAGACAACCCACTAGTGCATGGCAAGCTGGAGTGCAAATACACAGTATGTTAGTGTGCCACACACTTCCATGAGAACTCTGCTACTGCATACTGAATATTCCCTGGTGCACAATGACCTACTCCCAGTTAACAGAGGAATAGATCAAAACACACTAGGGAACTTTTAGTGAATAGCAGCAGGGTTCACACAGACAATTAGGGTGTGGCAGGCTAGTGCACTATAGATTTACTCCCCAGTTTGCCATGCACTAACTGTTTATCTACACAAGCCCTTAGAGTCAACTATGCCTTCCCCTTACCTAATATGCTGACAGTGAGCTCTGTATTTTTTTAAATACCCAGTATCTGTGTTTTAAGCACTTCCAAAGGCTTCTCCTTTTTCAGGGGCTACCATATGAGAAGTTCATCTTTAGTTGTCTAGTTTTTCCTTAACACATGACCAGACTATCGGGAGCATCAGTACAAGCTGATGTAAGCTGTTGTAAGACTGCTGATTAAAATTTTCAGTCAAAATAAGAGAATACTCCTGCTGATATTTGAAAGCCACTCTCAAGTATGCAATATCAGAAGGATCTAGGCACATGCTGGTGCATTTCGCTGAGTGCCACAAAACCAAAAGTAGAGGCAATGGAATAGATGTGTACCCTAGATTGACAAAAGCCAGAGAGAGCACTAAAGATGCAAACGTGCATATAAAAAGCTTTTGTTATTTATTACGCTAATATAATTCTAATCCTTTTTACAAGAATAATCTTTAATAAAATTCAAATGTTAGGGCCATATTATGCCATTGATTCTAGGCAAAGCTAAGTGACTTTGCCAGGGACTTCTGCTTTAAAATACTGGCATGCAGCAGCTAAACAACTACAACTTCTAGTAGAAATATTTATTGAGAAATACATGTACCTGTTGTTTCTAAGATCAGGATCTGTGGTTTTAGCATCAATGTCATAAATAAAGTGCTCTTGGGAGATTACTACTATATTGTCTGCAGTTTCATTTCTCATGATGGTGATAACAGGGTAACCCATCTGTAGCGTCCACTGAGCCATTACCTCTTGGATATTTACAAATTTTCCAACCTTTTTTAGAGCCTTCAAAAAAAAAAGTTTTGGTTTAGTATATTGATGCAATACTACTAACACATAATACCATTTACTTTTTAAACTAGAGGACCATTAATTGTCTAGCTGTTTAAATAGGAATTAAGCATCTATACGCACAGGTGCTTTCCATGCATAAATACAGGATATAAATGGTAAAAAAAAAAAATCAATCAAGGAGAAGCCTTCTTTCTAGGCAAGAGTTAGACATTTGATCTTGCATATCGAAATAAAACAGCTATAAGAACTGAAAGCGATAAATACTCATGTGGCAAGTTAGCAAATGCAAACACAGTGACAGGTTGGGATATTCAAAAGCACCTAAGTGACTTAGAAGCACAAGTTCCAATGATTTTCATTGGGATTTGTACTCCTATGTCATTCAGGCACTTCTGAAAATCTCACCTATATCTAAAAGGAGTGGAGCTTCAACCTGCTTCCCCACATTTCTGGTATTCACAAAGACTGTAGATGGCCATATGCAACTGATTTCCATGATCAGAAAGGCTAAAAAAGGAGTTGGATACACTGATGAAGATTTTCTCTTGGGATTATTGATCTTGGGTGCCCATCTTGAGACACTTTAGAAAGGTCTGATGTCAGAAAGTGCTGAACATCTGTCCTCTGAAAATCATCCCCTTTAATGTGTCTCACGCTAGGCATCCAAAATTACCACTCACTGGAAAATCTGGATACTTATGTCCAAAGCTAAGCTGTGCATATGCAGACCTTCCCCAAACCTGCAAACTGTATAAATCTTGCAGCAAATACAGGAATACCTCATTCTAGATAAATACAGAAACTCTAGAAAAAATACAGTTTTAAATAGGTAGAATTAAATTGGGTGGGATTTCAGCTGGAATACGTAAACCTGACAGAAGTGGGAGGCTCACACCTCACGGGAAGAAAGACTGCAAGCAAGTGAAGGATGGACAGAGGCAGCTTTCTCTGCAACCAAGGAATGCCTCAAACTTCCTGCCAATGCTGGAACAGGAACTGAGTGACCTTTAGTGAATCCAAGCAAATCCCAGGAAGAACCCTTTGGAACTCAGTCTGCATGTGAGACATCTCGAGAATGTAAAGGAAGACAACAAATATGCTGATAGGTAGGGGAACACAGAATTTTAATTCCCACCATTAACAAGTTTGACATATCCAATGTGACAGTAGTTGCTTATGGCCAAGAATGCAGTCACAATCCTGTGCCTGTACGTTTGCTATGAGTTCTGCTGTTCTTTGACTAGAATGCACTTCTGAGTGTAAATCACTGAGAATTTGCCCCAAAGGCTTTAACATAAGGTAAGGAAAAGAAAAAGTAAAAAACTGTACAGAAGAAGCAAGGGTGGCTTTCAGTATCCTTGTAACCACCTGCAGCTGGTCTAAGGACATTAAATAATAACAGCTGACACCAGAAAATACAATGCCCAGCTTTAAGCCTTTACAAGGTCTGTCTTTCAGACAAATCATGAATATTTACATATCAAAAGCCTATTCAATATAAATGCCAAAGCACAGCATTTTCCTGCTCTTTCATACTTACAGAACTTATCCTGCTCCCACTGAAGTCAATGAGAGCAGGCCTTCCCTTTATTTGGTGTCAGTGCTATAACACAAACAACTGAAAACATGTTTTTTTTGGTTGCCGCTTTCTGTGAACCCAAACAGTACTTCTTAGCATTAGTTTTTAAATGTGTTCTTGGACTTAGGCATTTCAATATGCACTATTCTCTTCCAACCTTGGCATAAAAACACCACTATGGCTTCCTGCGTTTCTCTCAGTGTATTAGGCTATATTGCACTTTACCTCTGACAGGGTATTCCAGAGATCATTTCTGGCTGCATTGCCATACTTGTGAATTGTCAAATAGTCCTACAAAAAATAAAACAAAAAATACAAGTCAGAAGTTACTGTACACAGGCCAAATAATTACAGCTGTGAATCACTGCTAGTATAAGTTAAATTACATAAATATTTTTGTTTGTTAGAAATCTAGCAATATACAATATGCTCATCCTCAGGGAGTCAATAAACATTTTCTTGAGACAGTTTACAATATATTAAGAATAGAAGATTAAATAAATTCCAATGGAAAAACAAACCAACAAACAAATTCCCTAGTAAGCTCTCATACAGAATTCAGAGTTTTACCTTTTCTAAGTAATTCATCAAGATTAGTATTTCCGATTTACTTTTTAAACATTTGTATAATCTCAGCATCTGTTTCCAGGCAATTCATGGAAATGAAAGAGGCAAATTTCTAAAATAAAGCTCTACTGTTTATTTTAGCAGGTCATTCTGTGGCTAATGTCAAGGACCCACACACTCTGATGACAGCTAGATCTTTTATAAAATATTTAACCAAGAAATAGCCCATTGGAGCCATTTCCTCATATCTAGTGGGCTCTCGTGGACAGGTGTTTTCTCTTACGATTAAATGCAGAAATAGATAATATTGTCAACACAGGCGCTAGCATGCTATCCTAAAAAGCTTTTACACCATGGGAAGCAAAAGAAAATGTGCATATCACGTAAAAGGGGTGCTTATAGAGGAAGAATATGTCTTTGTGAGCACGTAACCTGAGAGTATCTGATACGGCAGTAAACTGAAGTTTTCTGTTTTTTCAGCCACAGTTGCAGTGACTCATTATCCACGTTTACCCTTCAGTAACAAAAAGGCTGAAAAGTAGGAAGAGCCATCCTCCCAAAGGAATGAGGACTAGCCCATAACAGCTCTTCAGTTCCAAGCCTCTGCACAGGAGAGGCTGCCAAATATAAAAATGATGTGTACTTGAGGTCAGAGGTATACCCTATAGTCTCTTACCAAATAAAGATAATTCCCCATATTAATTTTTAAATATATCTCTGAGTTAGGCTTGGACCTTACCTGGCACAAAATGTTTTCATTTTTATCTGTTAAGCTCTAGGCTACCCTATCAGATTCATGCCTTACTATCTCCCTACAGAATACAAAGGCAATCATAGATTTGAAATTCAGAAATTATTATTGGAACAAACTAAGTCTTCCGCACTTGGATTGGGAGAATAAAGCAAGAAAAACCTTATAAAATCAAAGGGTTTCCTGCTTTAGAAGTTCCATCATCTACACTTTATAAAATGGGAGGAGACAAACCCTAATTTACAGCACAATGATAAAACTGAGGAAATTTTGCTGACTGTGTTATCTGTGCTTTGTGTAAAGTAAGATACTATGGAAATAATTAGTGTTTGAAAAGCAAATTTCCTGATGTACAAATTGTAGCACCTGTGACAGATTTAGCTTTTGTCAGCCAACTCATATTACAACAAGCAGCAACTCCCATTTAATCACAGGCTAGAAAAGCTAAATGAGAACACTGACTCAGTTAACTGCAGTGCCTAGTCTTAACAATGTCATGAAAATAACGATTCGAAAAAGACAACATTATAGAGGCTTCACCAATATATTGTGCTTCTATTTTGTCTAAAAATATAGAGTCTTTTGAGACAGTAAATATCCAACAGCATCCAAAGCTAATCAGGTTGCATTGTAAATTAAAAGACTAAAACAGGTATACAAAAAAGTCAGAATAGGTAAATAAACAACAAATATAAATGCATATTTTTAAGTGGTGCTAGACAATACAGTATCCATGAATTCTTCTGTTATTTGTTTACAGGGTTTGTATGTAATACAATACGGCAGTGAAACAGTTTGAGAATTTACTCAATGGAGCCAAATAATTTTGTTTAACAGTCTATGACCAGACATCAAATTTGGCTTGAATTTTATATTCAGAAAGATTGGAAAGAGAGGCAAATGCTTTCACCCTCTTCCTCTGGCTTTTGCTTCACAATATGCAGATCGATTGGTTTGGACAGACCTTTCCATTTCCAGTTCAGTATTTATTATTTTTTATTAAACTTTTTATTGGGTGAAGAAAAGCAAAAAGGAAGAGGAAAGAGACTACAAAGGTAAGTACAATATAATCTGATACAATACTATTTTACATTTTTTTTTCATTGCTTTAGAGCTAGATTGAGGCTTTAATTACAGCTCTGAGCAAGGGCTGGTATATAAGCAGTACGACTCCAGAAGCAGCCCTGGGAGACACTGCACTCAGAGATATACCTTTGAGTGACCATTTCCTTCCTGCTTGCCCCTGTCATAAACAGATAGCTAAGGGTTAATGTTTCTTTTACCTGTAAAGGGTTAACAAAGGAAACCAAACACCTGACCAGAGGACCAATCAGGAAACCAGATTTTTCAAAGTGAGGGAGGGAACTTCTGGGTGTGTTTGGCTTTGTTCGCTCTATTTGTTT